>NC_089250.1:277759288-277906788 GCF_963930625.1 Muntiacus reevesi
TCAGTGTTTTATAGTTTTCTATGGGAATATAGATCTCTTCTTTCTTTAGGTAGAATCTTTTGTTGCGATGGTGAATGATACTGTTTCATTAATTTCCCTTTCTGTTTTCTCATTGTTAGTGTATAGGAATGCAAGGGATTTCTGTGTGTTAATTTTATATGCTGTGTCTTTACTATATTCGTTGATTAGGTCGAGTAATTTTCTGGTAGAGTTTTTAGGGTTTTCTGTGTAGAGGATCATGTCATCTGCAAACAGTGAGAGTTTTATTTCTTCTTTTCCTATCTAGATTCCTTTTATTTCTTTTCCTGCTCTGATTGCTGTGGCCAACACCTCCAAAACTATGTTGAATAGTAGTGGTGAGGGTGGGCACCCTTGTCTTCCTGACTTTAGGGGAAATGGTTTCAATTTTTCACCATTGAGGATAATGTTTGCTGTGGGTTTGTCGTATATAGCTTTTATGATGTTGAGGTATGTTCCTTCTATTCCTGCTTTCTGGAGGGTTTTTTTTTTTTTTATCATAAATGGATGCTGAATTTTCTCAAAGGCTTTTTCTGCATCTACTGAGATAATCATATGGTTTTTATCTTTCAATTTGTTAATGTGGTGTATTACATTGATTGATTTGCAGATGTTAAGGAATCCTTTTATTCCTGGGACAAAGTCCACTCGGTCATGATGTATGATCTTTTTAATATGTTGTTGGATTGTGTTTGCTACAATTTTGTTAAGGATTTTTGCACCTATGTTCATCAGTGATATTGGCCTGTAGTTTTCTTTTTTGGTGGCATCTTTGTCTGGTTTGGAATTAGGGTGATGGTGGAATCATAGAATGAGTTTGAAAGTTTACCTTCTTCTGCAATTTTCTTGAAGAGCTTGAGTAAGATAGGTGTTAGCTCTTCTCTAAATTTTTGGTAGAATTCAGCTGTGAAGCCATGTGGTCCTGGGCTTTTGTATGCTGGAAAATTTCTGATTACAGTTTTGATTTCCATGCTTGTGATGGGTCTGTTAAGATCTTCTATTTCTTGCTGGTTCCGTATTGGAAAGTTATACTTTTGTAAGAATTTGTCTACTTCTTCCAAGCTGTCTATTTTATTGTTATAGAGCTGCTGGTAGTCGTCTGTTATGATCCTTTGTGTTTCAGTGTTTTCTGTTGTGATCTCTCTATTTTCATTTCCAACTTTGTTAATTTGGTTCTTCTCCCTTTGTTTCAAATCTTTTAAAGGCATAGCTTTTTTCCAGGTATATGCTCGGGACTGGAATTGTTGGATCATATGGAAGCTCAGTATTTAGTTTTTTTGAGGAACTTTCATACTGTTTTCCACAGTGGCTGAACCAGCTTACACTCCCCCAACAGTGTAAGAGGGTTTCCATCTCCCCCTCATGCTCTCCAGCACCTATTATTCATCAACTGTTTAATGATGACCATTCTGATCGGTATGAGGTGGCACCTCATTGCAGTGTCAGTTGGCCTTTCTCTACTAATGAGCAATGCTGAGCACCTGTTCATATGCCTGTTGGCCATCTGCATATCGTCCTTATTTTTTTTTTTCATTTATTTTTATTAGTTGGAGGCTAATTACTTCCTTTAGACCACAGATATCAATTGTGAGAGTTACACATTCCGATATAGTCTAAAATGAATGACACCTCTGCCAATGTCTGATGAATGTGCTCTGAGTCCAACCTATTGTTGCTTGTCATTGGGCAGAGTGATGAGGTCTTCAGGAAAGGAATAATGACTTTATTTGGAAAGCCAGTAGACGAACCAGATTCTGTACTTTTGCCCCAGAAATCTTCTTATCAGTGTTAGAGGTGCTTTTTTTGAAGGGGAGGGATGGTCAAACAGTGTTTACTGAATGTAAAATAACTGTAGCCCAAGGGGAAGAAAATTCCTAGCAGAGGAAAGAAAAAGACAGGTTAAATACCCACCTGTGAACTCACACTTTCACACACACAAACACACACAGAGATACACACACACACACACACACACACACACACACACACTCTAAAAGGGGAGCAGGTACAGCTGGCTGTTGCCAACTTTCAATTAATTAACTAATGGCTGTGCTGGGTCTTCGTCGCTGGGCACAGGCTTTCTCTAGTTGCGGGAAGGGGGGCTGCTCTAGGCTGTGTGCAGGGCTCTCATCGCTATGACTTCTCTTGTTGCGGAGCACCCGCTCTAGGCACACGGGCTTGTGGCCCACGGGCTTAACTGCCCCGAGGCATGTAGAATCTTCCGATTATCGAGACCGGGCCTGTGTCCCCTACATGGGCAGGCAGATTTCCAACCATTGGACCGCCAGAGAATTCCGGTTCCAAGGTTTTTTTCCCCCTACTTATTTTTAATTAAAGGACAATTACAGTACGGTGATCGCTTCTACCATACATCAACACAGATCAGCCATAGGTATGCTTACGTCCACTCCACTGTGGAAAACTTTAAAACTGGAATCCTTTATTCTCGAAGCTTTCCATGTAGGTCTGGTCATAATATCCCTTTAAGCCCCCAGCAAGACAAAAGGTTCTGTCTGTTCTGCAAATTTTTATCTCTGTGCAAATGGGAAAATGTCATACCTTTCAAGTCCAGAGCCTTGAGAACAGTCTTAGTCCCTCAGTCACGTCCGACTCTGCAACCCTATCGATTGTAGCCCACCAGGCTCCTGTCCAAGGAGTTCTCCCGGCAAGAATACTAGAGGGTGTTACCATTGACTTCTCCAGCCTTGAGAATCGGTTCCCCTCTATTCCAAAGTCATGGCAACGTTCTTCTACCAAAGAGCCAGCATGAGTAAGCAAAGACAGCAAAGCCCAAGGGTTAGAGCTGAAGGAACAGATCCATGAGGAAGTCAGATCCAGAGGTGTGTGGCTCTTCCTTTGAATAGTAAGTGTTATAACCTCCCCGACTGCTGCAGTCATCTGTCGTCCCACCAGGCACATGGTGCTTCTGCCTAGGTGCTCAGTTGTGTCTGACTCCCTGTGATCCCATGGGCTGCATCCCGCCAGGCACCTCTGTCAGTGGGGATTCTCCAGGCAAGAATAATGTGGTGGGTTGCCAGTATCTCCTGAGGGGATCTTCCCCAAGCCACTGATCGAACTCAGTTCTACTGCATTATGGTGGATTTTTATCTTCTGAGTCACCTGGGAAGCCCACCAGTAACATAAGCAGACTCACTATTTCTTCCCACAGTTCACATTGCCGTTGTTTTCCATTTAGTTTCAATGAGGCCATGGTGGGAGTCTGGCATCAACCTTTCACTATCAGTGTAGCGTAACTCTGAAGTGGAATGTACCATAAATTTTTAAACAGAAGTATGAATAGAATGCGAACTTTCCAATTAAAAAGATAGATATGCAACTAGCAACAAAGGTTTACCATATAGAACCAAGAGCTATACTCAATATCTTGTAATAACCTAAAATGGAAAATAATCTGAAAAATACCACGGGTATTTATAACTGAATCATTTTATTATGCATCTGAAACACTGTAAGTCAACTAACTTCACTCAAATATATATATTATGAAAGTTAGAAAATGAAACCTGTAAAATAAATTTTAAAATGAAATGAAAGAAAGTGAAGTCGCTCAGGCATGTCTGGCTCTTTTTGACCCCCTGGACTATCACCTGGCAGGCCCCGCATCCATGGGGTTTTGCAGATAAGAATACTGTAATGCATTGCCTTTACAGCCCCAAATAGTGCAGGCCAGCTGCATCATACTCACTGATGGTCTGTGTTCTCACTTGCACATTCCAACTCTGCATACAGTGTATTCACATGGGCACTCTGAAGCTGCCTGAAAGAGTCTCAGCTGAGATGGTGGGTTTGTGGAAAGTCCCTGGAAGGAAGTCAGAGGCTGAGTCCCAGGACCTCCCCACTCCTCACTCCCCAGCTCAGCATAGGAGCCCTTCCAGGTTTCACCAGCATCCCAGGGCCCCCACCTCACCCCCCACCGAGTTTCTAGGGCTCAAATGAGACATGGTCCCAGGACACCCGGGAGGACCTGCTTTCAGGGTTCGGGGTCCTCTGGCCAAGACTCAGCCATGGAAGTGAGAGATTTGCCAGCGACAGCTTGGGCTGATTCTCTTCCCGTCAGTATCCCTGGTCCCTCCCTCTGTCCAAGACTTGAGGTTCCCATGATCCGGGGGAAGGTGGGTGTCCTGTGTCCTCCTGCTGTCCCCTCCCTGCCCTCCACAACCGACTGAGACAGAGAAGCGCAGGGAGGATGGGAGGCATGTCTGCAGTTCTGAGCGCCCGGGTGCGCCTGACCCCACCCCGTAAAGATGAGGAGACCATGGGGCCCTAGAGGACAAACAGGATGTGGTCCCTGGGGGTCTGCCGCCACCCCTCGGGGTTCCCATGGCGTTCGACAAAGGCAAGGGGGTGACCACTCTAGGGACCCAACTTTGATATCTACAGGCAAGGCTCAGAAGGCATCTCAGCCCACATCTGACGTCTCACCTCTTTCTGCCTGGTCTGAACCCCTGCTCCAGGAACTCAGATTCTCGCCCTGAGTCAGCCGTCACAGCTTGGGTCCAAGTAGGACTCAGAACTTGATTTTCCCAGTCCCCTCCAGAAATGGAATTTCCTTCTGATCTTCAGTAAGTTCATAAATTATTGCAGAGGACCTACTCTGTAACAAGCATTGGTGTCACACAGCAGAAATGCACCCATGATCCAGGTAAACCCATTTCTGTAGGTAGTTGAAGAACTCAGATTCAGCAGAAGGCTGGCATAGATGGTACCATTCAATTTTTTTTTTTAAACAGAAATATGAGAATAACTGGGGTTCATGTCCACATTGTGAACATTCAAAAAAATGAAGATCCTGACATCTGGTCCCAGCACTTAAAGGCAGAAAGAGGAAAATTAGGGAAAAAATGGACACAGTGATAGTAGTAACACAGAAGCCCAGCTTGTCACACTTCTAGTGATCCTGACATTTCTTGGTGAAAGAATTCTTGGGCGGTTTAATTCTAAGCCAGGAGAGACATCACACACAGACAGCTCAATGAGCAACTAAGGCCTGGAGCGTGATCTTCACCCCATTTGCCAGCTCAGTTCACACTGGGATCCTCATGGTGTTATGCTCTTCATCCCTCCGCTTGGATGAGCCAAGCCACATTGTGACCTAGTTGATAACTTAAAAGGGACAAGATTCTCAAATCCTTGGCTTTGGTGACAAGAAGCAAACAAGACAAAATGCGCAAATATTGATGGATTCACACAACACATGCAAAGCCTCCTTGGGGCTAGTGTTCCCTCTGCAGTCCCTCAGTGATCTGGAGTGGAATGTGCAGTAGAATTCTCGGTGATGAGAGGACTTTTTAAACATCTGCTCTGTTCAGCACCCTGGCACCTGGCCACAGGGCGCTACTGAGCACTTGAAACCTGGTGGGTGTGACTAAAGAACTGAACGCTTACTTCATACACGTGTAGAGTCAGTGTCTGTACCACCTGGCTGGGTAAGTACTTTATCGGCCAGTGCAGATCCAGACTGAGGGGGATCTTGTCCTGTTTCTACCCCTGGAACCCCAGCAGCCTCAGTGCCCACAGCTGGGAAAAGGTTGAGGTGTTCCCCGGTGGCTCAGTGGTAAAGAATCCACCTGCCAATGCAAGAGACATGAGAGATGTGGGTTCGATGCCTGGGTCAAGAAGATCCCCTCGAGAAGGGAATGGCAACCCACTCCACGATTCTTGCCTGGAGAATCCCATGCAGAGAGGAGCCTAGCGAGCTACACACTGTCCACGGGGTCGCAAAGAGTCGGACATGACTGAATCGACTTAGCACGCACACACGCAGCCTCCTACGGCTAGTGGCACCATATTGGCTATGCCAAACAGAATATAATTCAGCTTTTTATTTTGCCAACTTGCGTTGCTTTTATTGTTGCTTCATGGAAAGCATTTTGTTTTAAATATAGCAGTGTTCACATGTCAATCTTTAGCTTCCAATCTCTTCCCCCCCATCCTTCCCCTCTGTAACTCTAAGTTTGTTCTCTAAGTCTACAAGTCACCTTCTGACATGTAAATACGTTCAGCCTTGTAAACTATTAATGAACAGAGGTGTTTTCTTTAATTGGCTTTCTATTATTCTAAACTGAATAATTTGAAGGCTCAACTTGCAAATTTCTATGCTTTCCTGGAATTGTAGAAAAAGTCGGATGATCATGGCAAGCTACCCAGTATGTGTAATTGATTATAATACCATCTTCCCAACGATTTGATACTTAAAACAGAGCACTAGAAAAGCCAGGGGATTGCTAATAGGTTATGAGATTTCTGAAGACGATCCTATAATTCTTGGACTCCACTCTTCACCTCAGAGCTGCTGGGCCGCTTTGCAGGAGGAGAAGGAGTATCCACGGAGGAAGCCCTTTCAAAAGAGATCCAGTCTTTTTTTATAACATTCTGCGTGTTCAAGGATGGGGCAGGTCAGGGCTCAGCATGGTCTTGGTTTACATCGAATTCCTCATAGATAGTGGGATCAGCAGAGAGGTGCATGGGGCTCAGGGGAGTGGGGGTGAACAATCTCTCACGGAGGGTCCCATGGTCCAAGGGGGCATATATCACGTCTTCTTCTGGAGAGTCCTGAGAGGAAGGAAATGTGACTGATGGACTGAGACGTGATCTTTGAAGGCTGGGGCATTGGGCATTGGAGGGGCTCGGGCTATGGCAAGCGTTTGGGCAGGGAGGGCTACCTCGCTGTTCACTGTTCTGTCTTCCTTGGGCTCTCCTTCCATGATTGCAACATCTGCAAACGGAAGAGGGTCAAGGCTCTTAGGTTGGGGGCGATTCTTCAAGATCTCCGTATCTTTGGTGGGGACATCAAAGCCAGGAAAAGGCCTGGGTGTGCCCCAGGTTGCTGAGCCTGTCTACTCCACTTAAAAAAAAAAAAATCCCATATTCAAGCCCAGCCACTGACGGACTCTCTCTGGAACCTGTGCAAACACTCGGAGCCCATCCTACGTCTTCAGTTATGGACCATCCTCTAATGCATATCAGCAGATTCCCAAGATCATAAAGGGCACAAGAACAGACGGCTGTGGCTGGAGCGAAGAACGGGGCTTGGAGCATCCCTGGTGGCTGGGGATAAAGAGTGCTCCTTTCAGTGCAGAGACTGTGGGTTCTGTCCCTGGTGGGAGAACCGAGACGCCATGTGCTGTGAAGCAGCTAAGCCCCACAGGCTGCAACTGCTGAGCCCGAGAGCTCCGGAGCCTTGAACCACACCCCAGCACCACAATTAAGAACCCCCATGCTGCTGCCAAGACCTGCTGCAGACAAAAATAAATGAACACATATTTTCATATAAAGAACAGGGTTCCATGGTTTTCTGGACGATATTCCCTCAGGGGATACAACAACAGAAATCAGTTCTTAACCTAAAGGAAGTGAAAATGCCATTCTCTGCTCTGAGCCCACCTCCCCCTGGGTCAGATGCCACTATGCTTCCCTCCTTCAGACTTATGATTTTGCCTAGAACACCAATGACAATTTGGCTCTTCATACTTACTTGTTGGGTAACCAGTGACAGAGAAGAACAGCGAGGAGGATGCTGGTATAGATGAAGGCCAAGAAGAGCCTAAGGAGAAGGTGCAGCTGGCTGGAGTGGCCTTGAGGAAGCTGTGCTTCTGCCAACAGGCGAATGGCAGAAGGTTTGGTTTTTGGTTTTATACACCCTGCCCCTACACACAGGATTTATTGTATCCTTGTGTCAGAGTGTGTCAGAAGCTCTCAACCTGATCAGTTATGGTCTCCACTTCCCAGCAGGTACCAAAGCCTCCAGGAGAGATGCTAGCAGGGGATAAAGTAAAGAGGCTGTGCAGACCAGCAGAGGTCTGAACCAAGGTCCCCCAGGCACTGATACAGTTTTTCTCTGCTGCCCGCATGACAAGGCATGGTATTTTTGCGTGAATAGGGACTTCTTTAATCCTCAATACATATCCCCCTCCATCAACATATACGTGGAATGGAATCCTCAAGAAGAAATGATACTTATATTTCTGAACTCTGGAAAGTTTTGTTCATAAAACACTAACAGAGAAATAGACCATTTTTAACGTGCTCCCTAAAATTCTCTGCTTGTCCAATGCCATCGGACCCCAAATACTGGTGGAGGGAGGATAAGCATCTCCCTTAAGCATGGGGTCAAGTCACTCTGTCTCGCTTTCTTCAAATTAGAAAATCCCAGTCCCAGAGCATGAGAAACTCAATGCCCCCTCTGGCTCTAATACAGACCATGATCTCAAATGCTGACAACACACGGATGTTGAGGAGCCCAAATCACAGAAATGGGAGGTGGTAGAACCAACACTCACACAGGAACCCTCTGTCTTCTCAGAAATTTGCTGAGATAGGAGCCCATCTTGCTTACCTTCTGTGGTGTGTGGATCCATGGTTGATGGGCAAGTATTTGTAGTGGATCCTAGGGGGAAACAGACAGAAGGGTGAGCAGGTAATTTTCCTCATACTCACTGAATGAGGACTATACTTTCTGAAACGACCTCCTTCCTGTCCTTACTCTGTCATCCCCCAGAACACTGAAGTGGGAGGGGAGAGCTCCTGGTCCCTCCCTGTGAATGTGTTGAGTAGACCCTCCATCCTGGAGAAGTGATGGTAGAATGATGCGGGAATGATATGCCTGGGGGTGAAAGACAGCTGTAAGCAAGAGACATTCTCACTGCTCCGGGAATGAGTATCGATGCTCCTTAACTGGGAAATGACCTGTGTCTCAGAGGTGCTTCTGGGAGAACACTAAGAGAAAGGGGCGGATGCAACCTCTTATCTTCCCAAATCAAGCCAGCCTCTCTTCCTCCTGGGTCTACCCTGACCCTTTTCTTCATTTGCCTGGATAGACAGGACTCTGATGAGGAGCACCGAAACAGGAGGTGGAAGCGGGTTGAGATGCCATCTACCATCTCTCTTCTGCTCTGGTTCTCATTGCCTCCATTTCTCCACAAGTCCTAAGGCTCCCCAGACACCAGCACAGGGCCCTTGAGACAGAACTCAGTGATATAGTAAGATGTTATGGAAAAAGCCAAACGGACTTCTTGGCCAATGCAATGTAATTTAGTGCATTGTAAAGCACGGGACACTTCTTAGCGCTCTGGAAACAAGAATAGTGCAGTGAGTTTCCATTTCCGCCTCTAGGGAACCATATTTTGTCAGAACTCTTCACTATGACCCGTCAGTCTTGGGCGGCCCTGCACAACATGGCTCATAGCTTCACTGAGTTACACAAGTAGCTTCATCATGACAAGGCTGTGATCCAGGAAGGGGAGATAGTGAGGACACAGGAGTCTGTCATGCTGCAGTCCACGTGATCACAAAGAGTTGGACACAAGTTATCGACTGAACAGAAACAAGAAAGCAGCAGGGCCCGGTAAGGGTTCCTCACCTGTGACAGACAGGAGCAGGGGGTCGCTGGAGTCTGACCACTTGTAGGGAGAGTGATTGAAGGAGCCGTAGCACCTGTAGACCCCGCTGTGGGCTGCGGTCCCAGGACCCAGAGGGAACGCTGCCTGGAGTGCTCCTCGAGGGTCTCGCCCTCCAGCGGGCAGGCGCCCAAGGTTCTTCCCCTCCCTGTGAAGGAGAAACTGGTGACAGGCGCGCTTGGAGCTGCAGAGCAAGGTCACACTCTCTCCTGACTTCATCACGGCGTCCCCCTGGGCTGAGAGAGAGGGTTTCTTGGACAGACCTGGAAGGAGGAGACCTTGATCTTAGAGCATTGAGTAACTCAAGTCCTAAATAGAGGATTAAAGCCCGAAGTGTGCAACAAGAGAAGCACTGCATGAGAAGCCTGCCCACCACCAGGACAGAAAGTCCCACAGCAATGAATACCCAGCACAGGTAAAAATTCAAACATAACTTTAGTAATGGACTGTCATTTACTCTCCTTTCTCTGAAAAGTAATATATGTATATGAACAACTAAATCAGTCTTATGTACAACAGGAATTAGCAAGATCAAAAATCAACTAGACTTCAACAAAAATAAATAACAAATATACTTCAAAAATCAATATGATGTGGGGTTCTCTTGAAAGACGGAACCTACTAGGTTCTGCTGGGACCATCAGAAAACATGGTACTGACCCAGAAACAGACATAATGGCTGGGAAATTGCCAGAATCTCATTGCATTTAGACCACTTCAAACTTGAGGGAGTGTTCAGTGCTGCTCTGCCCACTCCCAGGGGCTGGAAGCGACTCCATAGTGGGGAGGGTTGGCAGGGACACCTCCTTCCTCTTTGTGCAAAAGGATGCTTTAAACCACAAAGCTGAGCAACTTCAAGGTGTCAACCTCCGTCCTGACCACCCAGGGGCCAGACTGCAAGGGCGTCTGGTACTACAGTGCTCCTGACAGAGGAAGGGATGTCTGACGTGAAGGCAGGAAACCAGCCCCTTAACCAACCATCATTGGCTGCCTGAGTCGGGAACTGCCCGGGTCCCTGCTCTGGTACATTTTTCTCCATTGCTCGTTCTTTCACGTTCTTCCTGCTCCACTCTGTCACCAGCTGTGTCTTCTCTTTGGCACATGGCAGGTACTCTGTTCTCTTTTCCTTCCGTATTTACACATCCTCTCTCTCCCTGGTTTGTTCTCTCTCCAGAGTTTCTGAGCATCTCTGCACGCCTGTCATTGTCTCCCGGTACTGATGCTGGACTGGACACCAGACCTTCTGTGACACAGACAGCAGAAGGGACTGGTCTGGACACACTCACCTGTCAACACGATGTCCACGGGGTCACTGGGGGCTGACCACACATAGGGGTAGTGGCTGAGAGAGCCGTAGCATCGGTAGGTGCCCGCACTCCGCAAGGTCATGGGGCCAATGGAGAAGTCAGCTGAGGCATGCCCGCCCGTGAACGTCTCTCCACGTGTCTGGAAATGCCCTGTGTTATTTTTCTGGTGCAGGATAAACTAGTCAAAAACCAGCTGTGATTGACAGTGAAGGGTCACATTCCTTCCCTCCTGCACGAGGTGGCCTGGGTGGGCTGAGATGGATGGTTCTATGAACACACCTAGGAGCAAAGAAGTTGTGAGCTTCAGTGGTCACCCCACCTCAGCGCTTCTGCTGTCATCTGAAGGTGTGAGAAATGTCCCCATGAACCAGCAGAGCCAATTACCCTTCCTGTCTGTCCTGTTGCATTCTCTCTAGCCTTGTTCTCTTGCTCTGGCTTATGCTTTTCTGTTTCTCTGTGCTCAAGACCTCCAGCTTCCTCTGTGTTTATTCTAAACTCTTTAGCTGTTGAATCTGCTCTCAGCTTCATGCATGCATACTCAGTCACTTCAGTCCTGTCTGACTCTATGGGACCCCATGGACTGTAGCCCGCCAGGCTCCTCTGTCCATGAGACTCTACAGGCGAGAATAATGGAGTGGGTTGCTATGCTCTCAGTCTCTTTCCATCTCTAATTTGCGTTTGAGGGACTGGGGTGGTTCTGACGATGCATACCCTGTCTCCCACCACATACATCTCTTATAACTTGGATGATGACTCGCATCATGGGGAAGGCAGTGGAGGAAAAATGGATCCCATCTGTGACCCCACCTCACGCCTCTGGAGACATTTTTGAGACTCCTCCCTGGGGTTCCAGCTCCTTCACAGGGAACTACAGCTCCCTACTGGGTGGCAGTTGCTGGATCAGGGTCATTCCCATCCTCCCTGCTAGCAGGCAGTGGCCGCATCCTGTCTAACTAATGCCGAGGGATGCTACTCCTTCCTGTGCTGGGGCACCCGTCCATCTATTCAACACCCTGAGTTTAAACTCTCAGAGTGGGTTCTCTTTCACTGGTTTGCTCCTGCCTGGGAATCCTGAGTAAGCATTGGGTGCACTGGCTTGTGGACCTAGGGTAGGACTGCCTGCAGGCTCGGCCATCCCGGGCTGTCTGGACCCCTCCTACCTGTGACCACAATCTGCAGGGGGTCACTGTATGGGTACCAGTAATCTCCACAACACGTGTAGGACCCGGCATGTTCTCTGGTCACTGGGCCAAGTGTACAGGTGTTTACATGACGTCCCTGCAGCTCAGGCAAACTGGTCCCACCTCTTTTGAACAGTCTGAATCTCTTAACTGGAGAATTGGAGTGACACCGAAAAGTCACAGTCTGTCCTAAGGGAACCACGGGCCTTGGCCAGGCTGACAAAGAGGGCTTCTCATATGCACCTAGGAGAGATGGAGGCACAGGCTTTGAGAAGAAAATAGGATCAGTGTCACCTCCCCCCTGCCCTCATGGGCACTTTCCCTTCAATATTTCCAGCTCTCCTCCCCTAAACTGCATCATCTTGATGCTCAAGAATATATAGGGCTTGGGGACAGACAGGGACACAGTCAAACCAGGATGGACATCATGGAGATTCTAAGAATATGATTCTCAGACGTGATTCTTCTCAGGAGAAGTATCATTCTTTGGGTTGACAAAATGTTGATAACCTTTCTCTCAAAATACAAAACACTGGGGATTCCCTGTGAGTCCAGTCGTTAGGAATCAGCACTTTCTCTACCAAGGGCCCGGGTTGATCCCTGATCAGGGAACTGAGATCCTGCAAGCTGCATGATGCAGGCTAAAGAAAACACCACAGAGAAATTGATGCATGGAAAAGAAGTGAAAGGACTTCCCTGTTGCATTTGTTGTAGTTCAAACGGTACAGAATATTCCTGCAATGCAGGAGATCAGGGTACAATCTCTCCGCTGGCAAGATCCCCTGGGCAACAAATGGCAACCCCCTCCAGTATTCTTGCCTGGAGAACCCCATGGTCAGAGAAGCCTGGTGAGCTCCAGTTCATGGGGTCGCAAAGAGTCGGATACGACTGAGTAACTAACAGTAACACAACTAAGAAGAGAAAAATCCACTTGGCTGAAAAGCAGGAAGGAAAGCACGAATCCCGCTCCTTTGTTAGCTAGCCTCCATCAAATGTGGGACGAGGTCCAGGTGGCCCTGCCTGATGCCCAGCCCCTCCTCTGGGGTCAGCTCTAGCGGGCGGTCCTGCATCCTGTTGTGAGTGGCTGGTTGGAGTTGCCACCGTGTGGGAGAGGGGTCTGTGGGCTGCAGCCGCTTGCCTCCCTCTGATGATAGAAATGGCACTCAGGGCCTCAGCTCTCAGCTCCCAGACTTCACACTGTCCATTCAGGTCCAGAGTTCAGAGCTGGGCTAACCTCTGGGGAGAGTGAAGGTGAGTATCAAGGCCAATATGAGGACTTAGGACCACATGGCACGTGGCTCTCACTGTACTGACAGGGGTCTCACCCTGCCCCCCGTGTCATCTGCCTCAGCCCCGACTGCTGTGCTGACCACAGAAATAAGGGATGGGGAGGACTCACCCACAGCTGCCCAGATCCTCAGACTCACAGAGAATCCTAGAAGGAAAAGCCTATCAGAGATGGCTTGTCCCAATGGACCCCACGCTCCTTGCAAGCTCATCCAGGGAACCTTGTCAGTGCTGTGGAGACCCCCGCTTTCCACCATAAACCTCTCCTACCGTGTCTTTGCAGACTCACCGAGACTCAGGAGGCTGAGGAGTGTGGGGCACATGGCTCTGCTTCTGTGAGGCAGGAGGCAGGACTGAGCAAAGCTGACCGAGTCACAGGATGCGGAAGGTGGGCGGTGTTGTTGGTTCAGTCAGCCTGGTGCAGGTCACAGGGGACGATGGGCAGCCTCTTCTCACGCCAGGGATGGAGGTCTGTCTCAGCCTTGTCACTGAGCAGGCCTCGTGACCCGAGCATCACTTTTTGTTTCCCTGAACACTATGGACGTAGGAGGATTTGAACAGGTCTTGCTGCCTCATGAAGTAGTAACGGTGATTCAGTGTATAACATGTTGGTGGCAGTGGTTTAGTTGTAAAGTTATGTCCAACTCTGGTGAACCCATGGATTGTATCCCACTGTGTTTTCTGTCCAAGGGATTTCCCTCGCAAGAATACTGGCAAGGGTTGCCATTTCCTTCTCCAGGGGATTTTCCCAACCCATGAATCAAACCCAGGTGTCCTGCATGGCAGTCAGATTCTTTAACACCTGAGAGGCTTAGTTTCTATGAATATCTTGTTTGAAGAAAGATTGACTCAGTTCCTTTCCTTCTTTTGATGACGGGTTCTACTTCAGTTGTGCAGGTCTGGGAATTCCCTGGTAGTCCATGTCTACTCCCTGACTTCACTGCTGAACGCCCAAATTTAGTCCCTGGTTGGGGAACTAAGATGAGATCCTCGGAGCCATGAAGCCCAGCACCCGACCAAAAAAAAAAAAAAAAATGTGCCGGCTTACTAACTGCTTACTGTCTAATGGTAACCACAGAAGAAAAAAGAAAACCACACTGATTTATTTTCAGCAAAGATTTCTAAGGCTTCTCTGCTCCTGAATTTAAAAGAATTTTTTTTTTCAATCATGTAACCTGGAATTCATTTTCCTGGTTGACATGTTGCTACTCATTCTCTATAAAACAATCCATGGGGTTCAGTGAAGAGAAAACAACTATAGTTTATATATATCCTCAACCAAAATATCCAAGAATTCCAGCAATCCCCTCATGCCTTTACATAAGAGATCGTATGTTGCCCTGATAAAATAAAAATGCTTTAAAAGATGATCTTCATAAGAAAGATAGCCCTTCTGAAGAAATCCAGTTTTATCATGCAGGATACTTTCCCCAAGCTCATGATAAATATCATTAACCTTAACTCTTTGCAGAACAGAAATCACAGGTGCCCACATTGTATTTCAGGCTCAGTGCAGGTTGTCAATTAAGGACTCATTAATAGAGACTTTGATTCTGCATTCTTAAAGGAGAAGGAGACATGTGTATTATGGCTCTTTGAACATTTTGTAAAAGTTCTGAGGTGGAGCATAGGTGATTAAGAAACTAACTGCTAGTGTCAGGCGTACAACAAGGTGATTCAGTTATACACAGACATGTGTCTATTGTTTTTCAAATTCTTTTCCCACTTAGCTAGTTATGGAATATTAAGCAGAGTTCCCTGTGCTATCCAATAGGTCCTTGTTGGTCAT
Organism: Muntiacus reevesi; assembly: GCF_963930625.1. NCBI lineage: Eukaryota > Metazoa > Chordata > Mammalia > Artiodactyla > Cervidae > Muntiacus > Muntiacus reevesi. Next base: position 277,774,287 of record NC_089250.1, read on the forward strand.
CCATTTTAAGTATAGCCGTGTGTATATGTGAAAGCCAAAATGCCAATCTATCCCTCCCCACATCCACCATCCCACCTGGTAACCAGAAGTTCATTCTCTGTGATTCTGTTTTGTAAATAAGTTCATTTTCTTAGATGTCACCAATAAGTGATATTATGTGATATTTGTCTTCCCGTGACTATTCTTTTCATCTGAAATTATTTCCTGACTATGAGTGGAAACTTTGCACACACACACTCTCTCTGTCTCTCTATCTTTCTTGCCAATCCAAGGACCACACGTGTACACAAAACAAATGTGTGCAAGATGATTGTGGGTTTTTTTGGGGGGTGGAATTATTTTGCCAGAAAAGGTGGACAACCTTGCTTTGTACATAAAAATGTGTAAAGGAGAGACTTCCAAGCTCCAGAATGCTTGAGTGAGGGATATGTCCTCAACAATCAGTTCCAAAAAAGGACAAAATTTTCCATCTGTTTCAGCATTCCAAGGGCAGACACACACCCAGGTCAGCATTTGTTCATGGACATGATAGAACCTCAGTAAGGGCTGTGATTGTGTACCAATTTGCTAGGAGTGGGGATGCTTAGATTAGTTATGTTCCCTATGTAATAAATCTAGTCTCCTCTTCATTATTATGTATGTAATGGAGTGGGAGTACAGTCATGGTTCTTAAAATTTCCATTTATTTACTTAATATCATGCTTCAAAATTGATCTCTATTCTTCGTTGTTTCAGTTTCTGCATTTTTACTGCCAAGTACTCTTTCATTGCAGATGTATAAACCACAATTTTTTTTTAATTAAAAAAATTTTGAAGTATAACTCATGTCTGCTGTGCAGCAGATGGATTCAGCTTGACCAGTGTATTCTTTTCCATTATGATTTACAGCAAGATGCTGAATAGAATCCCCTGTGTCATCCTGTAGGTCCTCACTGTTTGTGCATTTTATGTATAAATAGATTTCATCTGCTAATCCCAAGCTCTCAATCCTTCGTTCCTTGGCAATAACAAGCCTGTTCTCTATGTCTGTGAGTCTGTTCCTGTTGCATTTATATGTTTTTTTTAGATTCCTCATATGAGTGACATCATATGAAAGTTGTCTTTGTGTCTTACTTCATTTACTATGTTAATCTCCAGGTCCATCCATGCTGCATAAAATCTCATGATATCATTTTTTAAATGTCTGAGTAATATTTCATTGTATGTGTGCATAGGCATATTCAACACCCTCTTTATCCATTCATCTGCTGATGGACATCTAGGCTGTTCCCATGTCTTGGCTATTGTACATTGAGCTGCTATGAACATAAGGTTTGCATGAATCTTTTTTCTTTTTTTTCATTTATTTTTATTAATTGGAGGCTAACTACTTTACATATTGTAGTGGGTTTTGCCATACATTGACATGAATCAGCCATGGATTTACATGTGTTCCCCATCCTGACCCTCCCCATCCCATCCCTCTGGGTCTTCCCAGTGCACCAGACCTGAGCACTTGTGTCATGCACCCAACCTGGGCGGTGATCTGTTTCACACTTGATAATATACATGTTTCGATGTTCTCTCAGATTATCCCACTCTCGCTTTCTCCCCTAAAGTACAAAAGTCTGTTCTATACATCTGTGTCTCTTTTTCTGTCTTGCATATAGGGTTATCATTACCATCTTTCTAAATTCCATATATATGCTTTAGTATCCTGTATTGGTGTTTATCTTTCTGGCTTCCTTCACTCTGTATAATGGGCACCAGTTTCATCCATCTCATTAGAACTGATTCAAATGTGTTCTTTTTAATGGTTGAGTAATATTCCACTGTGTATGTGTACCATTGCTTCCGTATCCATTCGTCTGCTGATGGGCATCTAGGTTGCTTCCCTGTCCTGGCTGCTACAAACAGTGCTGTGATGAACATTGGGGTGCACGTGTCTCTTTCAGTTCTGGTTTCCTCGGTGTGTATCCCCAGGAGTGGGATTGCTGGGTCGTATGGCAGTTCTATTTCTAGTTTTTTAAGGAATCTCCACACTGTTCTCCATAGTGGATGTACTAGTTTGCATTCCCATCAACAGTGTGAGAGGGTTCCCTTTTCTGCACATCTCTCCAGCATTTATTGCTTGTAGACTTTTGGATAGCAGCCATTCTGACCGGAATGTAATTTTACCTTATTGATGTTCTGATTTGCATATCTCTGATAATGAGTGATGTTGAGCATTTTTCATGTTTGTTAGCCATCTGTATGCCTTCTTTGGAGAAATGTCTGTTTAGATCTTTGTTGTGAGCAAAGATCTGTTTAGATTTGGAGAAATGTCTGTTTAGATCTTTGCTGTGAGCAGGGCTCTCATCGCTGTGGCTTCTCTTGTTGTGGAGCACCCGCTCCAGGCACATTGGCTTGTGGCCCACGGGCTTAACTGCCCCGAGGCATGTGGAATCTTCCCATTCTCGAGACCGGGCCTGTGTCCCCTACATGGGCAGGCAGATTTCCAACCATTGGACTTCCAGAGAATTCTGGTTCCAAGGATTTTTTCCCCCTACTTATTTTTAATTACAGGACAATTACAGTACTGTGATGGTTTCTACCATATATCAACACAGATCAGCCATAGGTATGCTTACGTCCACAACACTGTGGAAAACTTTAAAACTGGAATCCTTTATTCTCGAAGCTTTCCATGTAGGTCTGGTCATAATATCCCTTTAAGTCCCCAACAAGACAAAAGTTTCTGTGTGTTCTTCAACGTTTTATCTCTGGACGAATGGGAAGGTGTTATACCTTTCAAGCCCAGAGCCTTGAGAACAGTCTTAGTCCCTCAGTCACGTCCGACTCTGCAACCCTAGGGATTGTAGCCCACCAGGCTCCTGTCCATGGAGTTCTCCAGGCAAGAATACTAGAGTGTGTTGCCATTGACTTCTCCAGCCTTAAGAATGGGTTCTCCTCTATTCCAACCTCATGGCAATGTTCTTCTACCAAAGAGCCAGCATGAGTAAGCACAGACAGCAGAGCCCAAGGGTTGAAGCTGAAGGAACAGATCCAAGAGGAAGTCAGAGCCAGAGGTGTGTGGCTCTCCCTTTGAATGATAAGAGTTATCAACTCCCCTACTGCTGCAGTCATCTGTCCTCCCGCCAGTCACATGGTTTTTCTGCCTAGTCGCTCAGTTGTGTCTGACTCCCTGTGATCCCATGGGCTGCATCCTACCAGGCACCTCTGTCAGTGGGGATTCTCCAGACAATAATACTGGGGTGGCTTGCCAGTTCCTCCTCCAGGGGATCTTCCCAAAGCCACTGATCGAACTCTGGTCTACTGCATTATGGTGGATTTTTAACTTCTGAGTCACCAGGGAAGCCCGCCAGTAACATAAGGAGACTCACTATTTCGTCCCACAGTTCACATTGCCATTGTTTTCTTTTTAGTTTTAATAAGGCCATGGTGGGATGCTGGCATCAACCTTTCACTATCAGTACAGAGTATATCTGAGGTGGAATGTGCCATAAATTTTTAAATAGAAGTATGAATACAATACCAACTTTCCAATTAAAAAAATAGATATACAATGAGCAACAAAGGTTTAGCATATAGCACAAAGAACTATAGTCAATATCTTGAAATAACCTAAAATGGAGAATAATCTGAAAAATACCATGTGTATATATATAACTGAATAACCTCACTGTGCACCCGAAACACTGTAAGTCAACTAACTTCACTCAAATATATACATTATGAAAGTTAGAAAATGAAACCTGTAAAATAAATTTTAAAATGAAATGAAAGAGGGATGGGGAATACGTGTAACTATATGGCTGATTCATGCCAATGTATGACAAAACCCACTGAAATGTTGTAAAGTGATTGGCCTCCAACTAATAAAATAATATTTAAAAAAAAAAAAAAAAAATGAAATGAAAGAAAATGAAGTGGCTCAGGCATGTCTGGCTCTTTTTCACCCCGTGGACTGTACCCTGGCAGGCCTCCCGTCCGTGGGATTTTGCAGATAAGAATACTGTAATGCATTGCCTTTCCAGCCCCAAATCGTGCAGGCCAACTGCAGCATACTCCTTGATGGTCTGTGTACTCACTTGCACATTCCAACTCTGCATACAGTGTATTCACATGGGCACCCTGAAACTGCCTAAAAGATCTCAGCTGAGATGGTGGGTTTGTGGAAGGTCCCTGGAAGGAAGTCAGAGGCTGAGTCCCAGGACCTCCCCACCCCTCACTCCCCAGCTCAGCACAGGAGCCCTTCCAGGTTTCAGCAGCATCCCAGAGCCCCCACCTCACCCCCCTCCGAATTTCTAGGGCTCAAGTGAGACATGGGTCCCAGGAGACCCGAGAAGACCCGCATTCAAGGTTTGGGGTCTTCTGGCCCAGACTCAGACATGGAAGTGAGAGATTTGCCAGTAAAACTTGGCCTGTTTCTCTTCCCGTCAGTATCCCGGTGCCTCCAGCTGCCCAAAACTTGAGGTTCCCGTGAACTGGGGGAAGATGGGTGTCCTGTGCCTTCCTTCTGCCCCCTCCCTGCCCTCCAAAACTGGCCAAGGCAGAGAAGCGCAGGGAGGATGGAAGGCATGTCTGCAGTTCTGAGCGTCCAGCTGCTCCTGTCCCCACTCCGTACAGATGAGGAGACCACGTGGCCTTAGAGGACAAACAGAATGTGGTCCCTGGGGGCACGCTGCCACCCCTCGGGGTTCCCACGGCCATGGACCGAGGCAAGGGGGCGGCCCCTCCAGGAACCCGGCTCTGATGTCTCCAGGCAGGGCTCAGAAGGCGTCTCAGCCCATATCTGATGTCTCACCTCTTTCTGCCTGGTCTGACCCCCTACTCCAGGAACTCAGGTTCTTGTCCTGAGTCAGCTGTCACAGCCTGGGTCCAAGTAGGTCTCACAACTTGATTTTCCCAGTCCCCTCCAGAAATGGAATTTCCTTCTGATCTTCAGAAAGTTCATAAATTATTGCAGAGGACCTACTCTGTAACAAGCATTGGTGTCACACAGCAGAAATGCACCCATGATCCAGGTAAACCCATTTCTGTAGGTGGTTGAAGACCTCAGATTCAGCAGAAGGCTGGCATCAGATGCTAATATTCAATTATTTTTGTAAAAGCAGAAATAAGAGAATAACTGGGGTTCATGTACACATTGTTAACATTCAAAAAAATGAAGATCCTGACATCTGGTCCCAGCACTTAAAGGCAGAAAGAGGAAAATTAGGGGAAAATTGGACACAGTGACAGTCGCAACACAGAAGCCCAGCTTGTCTCACTTCTAGTGATCCTGACATTTCTTGGTGAAAGAATTCTTGGGCGGTTTAGTTCTAAGCCTGGAGAGAAATCACACACAGAAAGCTCAATGACCAACTAAGGCCTGGAGCTTGATCTTCACCCCATTTGCCAGCTCACTTCACACTGGGGTCCTCATGGTGTTATGCTCTTCATCCCTCCGCTTGGGTGAGCCAAGTCACATTGTGACCCAGTTGATAACTTAAAAGAGACAAGATTCTCAAATCCTTGGCTTTGGTGACAAAAAGCAAAAAAGACAAAATATGCAAATATCGATGGATTCACTCAACACATGCAAAGCCTCCCTGGGGCTAGTGTTCCCTCTGCAGCCCTTCAGTGATCTGGAGTGGAATGTCCAGAAGAATTCTCGGTGATGACAAGGCTTTTCAAACATCTGCTCTGTCCAGCACCCTGGCAACCGTCCACATGATGCTACTGAGCACTTGAAACCTGGTGGGTGTGACTGAACAGCTGAACGCTTTACTTCATACACATGTAGAGTCAGTGTCTGTACCGCGTGGCTGGGTAAGTACTTTATCAGCCAGTGCAGGTCCAGACTGAGGGGTATATTGTTGTCCTGTTTCTACCCCTGGAACCCCAGCAGTCTCAGTGCACATGCCTGGGAAAAGATTGAGGGAACTTCCTCGATGGCTCAGTAGTAAATAATCCACCTGCCATTGCAAGAGACATGAGAGATGATGGTTCAATCCCTGGGTCAAGAAGATCCCCTCGAGAAGGGAATGACAACACACTCCAGGATTCTTTCCTGGAGAATCCCATGCAGAAAGGAGCCTAGAGAGCTACACACTGTCCATGGGGTCGCAAAGAGTCGGACATGATTGAATCCACTTAGCACGCACACACGCAGCCTCCTATGGCTAGTGGCACCATATTGACTATGCCAAACAGAATACACTTCAACTTTTTATTTTGCCAACTTGCATTGCTTTTATTGTTGTTTCATGGAAAGCATTTTGTTTTAAATATAGCAGTGTTCACATGTCAATCTTTAACTTCCAATCTCACCCCCATCCTTCCCCTCTGTAACTCTAAGTTTGTTTTTAAGTCTTCAAATCTCTTTCTGTCTTGTAAATAAGCTCATCCTTGTAAACTATTAATGAACAGAGGCTTTTTAAATTGACTTTCTATTATTTCAAACTGAATAATTTGAAGGCTCAACTTGCAAATTTTTATGCTTTCCTGGAATTCTAGAAAAAGTTGGATGATCATGGCAACCTACCCAGAATGAGGAATTGATTGTAATAACTCCTCCCCAAAGATTTGATACTTAAAATAGAGTATTAGAATAGCCAGGGGATTACTAATAGGTTGTGAGATTTCTGAAGGCAATCCTATAATTCTTGGACTCCACTCTTAACCTCAGAGCTGCTGGGCTGCTTTGCAGGAGGAGAAGGAGTATCCACGGAGGAACCCCTTCCAAAAGAGATCCAGTCTTTTTTTTTTTTTTTTTTTTTTTTTTGTTATAACATTCTGCGTGCTCAAGGATGGGGCAGGTCAGGACTCAGCATGGTCTTTGTTTACATCGAATTCCTCATACATACTGGGATCAGCAGAGAGGTGCATGGGGTTCAGGATAGTGAGAGTGAACAATCTCTCAGAGAGGGTCCCGTGGTCCAAGTGGGCGTATACTACGTCTTCCGGTGGAGAGTCCTGAGAGGAAGGAAGTGTGACTGATGGACAGACAGGCGATCTTTGAAGGCTGGGGCATTGGGCATTGTAGGGGCTCGGGCTATGGCAAGGGTTTGGGCAGGGAGGACTCACCTCGCTGTTCACTGTTCTGTCTTCCTTGGGCTCTCCTTCCATGATTGCAGCGTCTACAAATGGAAGAGGGTCAAGGCGCTTAGGTTGGGGGCCATTCTTCTAGATCTCCGTATCTTTGGTGGGGACATCAAAGCCAGAAAAAGGCCTGGGTGTGCCCCAGTTTGCTGCGCCTGTCTACTCCACTAAATTAAAAAAAAAAAAAAAATCCCATATACAAGCCGAAACACTGCGGACTCTCTCTGGAACCTGTGCAAACACACGGAGCCTCTCCTACATCTTCTGTTATGGACCATCCTCTAATGCGTATCAGCAGACTCCCAAGATCATAAAGGGGTGAAGAACAGATGGCTGTGGCTGGAGGGAAGAACAGGGCTTGGAACGTCCCTGGTGGCCGGGGATAAAGAGTCCTCCTTCCAGAGCAGAAAGTGTGGGTTCTGTCCCTGGTGGGAGAACTGAGACCCCCCGTGCTGTGAAGCAGCTAAACCCCACAGGCTGCAACTGCTGAGCCCGTGAGCTTTGGAGCCTTGAACTGCACCCCAGCACCACAATTAAGATCCCCCATGCTGCTGCCAAGACCTGCTGCAGCCAGAAATAAATGAACACATATTTTCATATTAAGAACAGGGTTCCATGGTTCTCTGGAAGATATTCCCTCAGGGATTACAACAACGGAAATCAGTTCTTAACCTACAGGAAGTGACAACGCCATTCTCTGCTCTGAGCCCACCTCCCCCTGGGTCAGATGACCCTGTGCCTCCCTCCTTCAAACTTATGATTTTGGGTAGAACTCCAGTGACAATTTGGCTCTTCATGCTTACTTTTTGGGAAACCAGTGACAGACAAGAACAGCAAGGAAGATGCTGGTATAGATGAAGGCTACGGAGAGCCTAAAGAGAAGGTGCAGCTGGCTGGAGTGGCCTTGAGGAAGCTGTGCTTCTGCCAACAAGCAAACGGGAGAAGTTCTGGTTATTCGTTGCATACACCCTGCCACTACACACAGGATTTATAGTATCTCTGTGTCAAAGTGTGTCAGCATCTCTCAACCTCATCAGTTATGGTCTCCAATTCCCAGGAGGTACCAAAGCATCCAGGAGGGATGCTAGTATGGATAAAGTAAAGAGGCTGTGCAAGACCAGCAGAGGTCTGAACCAAGGTCCCTCGGGCACTGATGCAGTTTTTCTCTGGCCCCCCTCATCAAGGCATGGTGTTTATGCATGATTGGAGACCCCTTTAATCCTCAATATGATTACCCCTCCATCCACATATACCTGGAATGGAATTCTCAAGAAGACATGACACTTCTATTTCTGAACAGTGGAATGTTTATTTCATAAAACAATAGCAAAAAATAGCACATATTAAAGTGCTCCCTACAGTTTTCCTCTTCCCCACCCCCACCATCCTTCTGCAAAGATCCTGGTGGAGGGAGGGGAAGCAACTCTCATAAGCATGGGGTCAGGTCACTCAGACTCACTCTCTCCAATTTAGAAATTGCCAGTCCCAGAGCATGAGAAACTCAATGCCCCCTCTGGTTCTAATCCAGACCATGATCTCAAATGCTGATATGACAGGAACGTTGAGGAGCCCAAAGTCACAGAAATGGGAGGTGGTAGAACCAACACTCACACAGGAACCCTCTGTCTTCTCAGAGACTTACTGAGATAGGAGTCCATCTTACTTACCTTCTGTGGTGTGTGGATTCATGGTTGATGGGCAAGTACTTGTAGTGGGTTCTAGGAGAAAGAAGACAGAAGGGGTGAGCAAGTAACCTTCCTCGCCCCATGAATGAGGACTATTCTTTCTGGAAGGTTGACCTCCTGCCTGTCTTTTGACTCTGTCATCCCCCAGAGCACTGATGGGGGAGGGGAGAGCTTCTGGTCCCTCCCCATGAATGCGTTGAGTAGACCCTCCGTCCAAAGAAGTGACAGTGGAAGGAGGCAGGAAGGATATGCCTGGTGGTGAAAGAAAGCTATAAGCAAGAGATATTCTCTCTGCTCCAGGAATGAATATCTATGCTCCTTAATTGGGAAATCACTTGTATGTCAGAGATGCTTCGGGAGAACACTAAGAGCAAGGGGCGGATGCAATCTCTGATCTTCCCAAAGCAGCCCAGCCTCTCCTCCTCCTGGGTCTACCCTGACCCTTTTCTTTATCTGCCTGGATAGACAGGTCTCTGATGAAGAGCATCCATACAGGAGGTGGAAGAGGGTTGAGATGTCATCGACCATCTCTTTTCCTCTCTGGTTCTCATTGCCTCCATTTCTCCAGAAGCCCAAAGGTCCCCTGACACCAGCACGGGGCCCTTGAGACAGAGCTCATGATACAGTAAGATGTCATGGAAAAAGCCAAATGGACTTTTTGCACAGCGCAATCTCATTTGCTATATTGTAAAGCATGGGAATCTTCATGGGTTCTCGATGCAAGGATCCTGGAGTGGGTAGCCATTTCCTCCTCCGGGAGACCACATTTTGTCAGGACTCTTCACTATGGCCATCAGGCTTGGGTGGCCCTGCACGACATGGCTCATAGCTTCATTGAGTTACACAAGCACCTTCATCATGACAAGGCCGTGATCCACGAAGGGGAGATAGTGAAGCACAGAGGAGTCTGTCGAGCTGCAGTTCACGGGATCACAAAGAGCGGGACACAACTTAGCGACTGGATAGCAACAAGAAAGCTGAGCCAGGAGGAGGGTCCTCACCTGTGACAGACAGGAGCAGGGGGTCGCTGTGGTCTGACCACGCATAGGGAGAGCAAGTGAAGGAGCCGTAGCACCTGCAGACCCCAGTGTGGGCTGGGACCCCAGGACCCAGAGGGAACGCTGCCTGGAGTGCTCTGCGGGGGCCCCGCCCTCCAGCGAGCAGGCGCCCAAGGTTCTCCCCCTCCCTGAGCAGATGGAACTGGTCAAAGGCGCGCTCGGAGCTGCAGAGCAAGGTCTCCGTTTCTCCTGACCTCACCCTTGGCCCCCTCTCGTCTCTGAGAGAGGGTTTCTTGCACAGACCTTGAAGGAAGACCTTGATCTTAGAGCACTGAGTAGCTCTAGTCCTAAATAGAGGCCTAAAGCCAGAAGTGTGCAACGAGAGAAACATTGCAATGAGAAGGCCGTCCACTGCCAGGAGAGAAAGCCCCACAGCAAGGAATACCCAGCACAGGGGAAAATTCAAACTTAACTTTAATAATGGATTGTCACTTAATATCCTTTTTTAAACAAAGAAATATAAACAAATGAGCAACTGAATCACTCTTTCGTACTACAGGAAATAACAACATCTTAAATCAACTAGAATTCAACCAAAAAAGAAAATTTAAAAACCAACCAGATGGGCCGCTCTTGAAAACCGGCACCTGCTAACTATTTCTGGGACCCTAAGGAAACATGGTAATGATCCAGATGCAGATATTATGGAGTAGAAATTGGCAGAACCTCACAGGATATTTGACCACCTCACTCTTGAGGGAGTGTTCAACACTGCTCTGCCCACTCCCAGGGCTGGAAGGAACTCCTTGGTGGGAAGGGTTGGAGGGACCACTTCCCCCTCTTTGTGCAGAAGGAGGGGTTAAACCTGAGGCTGAGCAACTTCACGGTGTCAACCTCTATCTCGATCACCCAGGGGCCGGACTGCAAGGGTGTCTGGTACAACAGCGCTCCGGACAGGGGAAGGGAGCTCTGACGTGAAGGTGGGAAAACCAGCCCCTTAACCAAGCATCATTGGCTGCCTGAGCCGGGAACTGCCCGGGTCCCTGCTCTGGTACATCTTTCTCCACTGATCGTTCTTTCACGTTCTTGCTGTTTCACTCTGTCACCAGCTGTGTCTTCTCTTTACCACATGGCAGGTACTCTGTTCTCATTTCCCTTCCGTGTTCACACCTCTCCCTCTGGTTTGTTCCCTCTCCGAGTGTGTGAGTGTCTCTGCACACCTGTCATTGTCTCCCAGTACTGATGCTGGACTGGACACCAGACCTTCTGTGACACAGACAGCAGAGGGAACTGGTCTGGACACACTCACCTGTGATGACGATGTCCACGGGGTCGCTGGGGGCTGACCACTCATAGGGGGAGCGGCTGAGAGAGCCGTAGCATCTGTAGGTGCCTGCTCTCACCAAAGTTATGGGGCCAATGAAGAAGTCAGCTGCGGCATGCCTGCCCATGAACGTCTCTCCACGTGCCTGGAAATGCCCTGTGCTGTTTTCTTGGTGCAGGATAAACTTGTCAAACAGCAGCTGTGATTGACAGTGAAGTGTCACATTTCTTCCCTCCTGCACGAGGGGGCCTGGGTGGGCTGAGATGGCGGGTTTTGTGAGCACACCTAGGAGCAAAGAGGTTGTGAGCTTCAGTGAGTCATCCCGCTTCAGTGTTTCCCCAGAGAGCTGAAGGTGTGAAAAATGGAACCACCAAAGCCAATGACCCTTCCTGTCTGTACTGTTGCATTCTCTCTAGCCTTGTTCTCTGGCTCTGGCTCATGCTTTTCTGTTTCTCTTTGCTCAAGACCTCCAGCCTCCTCTGTGCTTATTCTAAACTCTTTAGATGATGGATCTGCTCTCAGCTTCATGCATGCATGCTCAGTCACTTCACTCGTGTCTGACTCTGTGGACCCCATGGAATGTAGCCTGCCAGGATCCTCTGTCCACGGGATTCTCCAGGTAAGAATACTGGAGTGGATTGCCATGCTCTCAGCTTTATCCAATCCCTAATATGCGTGGTGGGGAGCTGGGTGGTTCTGAGGATACATTCCCTGTTCCCGTCACACTCATATAGAATGTGGGCGATGACTGGCAGGATGGTGGGATGGAGGAGGAGAAAAGGGAACATTTCCCATTTGACCCCATCTCATGCCTCTGGAGACTTTCCTGAGACTCCTCCCTGGGGTTCCAGCTCCTTCATCGGGGACTACAGTTCCCTACTGTGTGGCAGGTGCTGGATCAGGGTCGTTCCCCATACCCCTGCTGGCAGGCAGTGGCCGCATCCTGTCTAACTAATGCTGAGGGAGTCTTTTCCTTCCTGACCGGGGACCCCATCTATTCAACACCCAGAGTTTAAACTCTCACACTGGGTTCTCTTTCCTGATTCATTTCTGGCTAGGAATCACTAAGTCTTGAACCACATAAGGAACTTGGACCTAGGGTGGGATTGCCTGCATAGAAGGCTGTCCCAGGCTTGGCTGGACCCCTCATACCTGTGATGACAATGTGCAGGGGGTCACTGTGTATGGGCAACAGGAGAAACCTGGAGAATCCAGAACATGTGTAGGACCCGGCATGTTCTCTGGTCACCGGGCCAAGGGTGAAGTTGTTGAAATGATTTCCCTGGAGCTCAGACAAACTGGTCCCATGTGCTTTGAACAGTCTGAATCTCTTAAGTGGAGAACGGAAGTGACACTGGAGAGTCACAGTCTGTCCTAAGGGAACCACAGGGCTTGGCCAGGCTGACAAAGAGGGCTTCTCCAATTCACCTAGGAGAGATGGAGGCACAGGCTTTGAGAGGAAAATAGGAACAGTCCCGTCTCCCCACTGCTCTTGTTGGAGGCCTTCCCCTTCAATTCTTCCAAGGTAGCAACTCTAAAGTGCATCACCCTGACATTCAAGGATACCTAGGGCATGGGGACAGACAGAGACACAGTCAACCCAGGACAGACATCATGGAGAGCCTAAGGATGTGATTCTGAGCAGTGATTCTTCTCAGGAGAAGAATAAGTCCTTGGACTGACAAAATGTTGAAAACTCTCTCAAAACATAAAACATTGGGGATTCCTAGAAGGTCAAGGGGTTAGTACTCAGCACTTTCTATGCCAAGGGCCTGGGTTGAATCCTTCATCAGGATACTGAAATCCTGCACACTGTGCAATGCATGCAAAGGAAAACACCACAGAAAAATGATGCATGGAAAAAAAGTTAAAGGACTTCCGTGTTGTATTTGTTGTAGCTCAAACAGTAAAGAATCTCCCCGCAAAGAGCAGGGTTCAGTCCTCAGGTAGCGAAGATGCCCTGGAGAAGGAAATGGCAACCCCCTCCAGGATTCTTGCCTGGGGAACCCCATGGACAGAGGAGCCTGCTGAGCCACAGTCCATGGGGTCAGAAAGAGTCAGAAACGACTGAGCGACTTACAGTAACACAACTAAGGACAGAAAATGCCACTTGACTGAAAAGCAGGAAGGAAACCATGAACCCCGCTCCTTTGTTAGCTAGCCTCCATCAAATGTGGGACCAGGTCCAGGTGCCCTGCCTGATGCCCAGACCCTTCCCTGGGGTCAGTTCTAGCAGGCGGTCTTGCAGATCCTGTTGTGAAGGGCCGGTTGGACATGCCACCTTGTTGGAGAGGGGTCTGTGGGCTGCAGCCGCTCGCTCCCTCTCATGATAGAAATGGCAGTCAGGGGACCCAGCTCCCAGCTCCCAGACTTAACACTGTCCCTTCAGGTCCAGAGTCCAGAGCTGGGCTAACCTCTGGAGAGAGTGAAGATGAGTATCAAGGGAATAGAGGACCTGGGATCCACAGGGCACACGGCTCTCACTGTACTGGCAGGGGTCTCACCCTGCCCCTCGTGTCATCTGTTCAGCCCCGCCTGCTCTGCTGAACACAGAAATAAGGGATGGGGAGGACTCACCCACAGCTGTCCAGATCCTCAGACTCACACAGAATCCTAGAAGGAAAAGCCCGTCAGAGATGGCTTGTCCCGATGGACCCCACGCTCCTTGCACCCTCATCCAGGGAACCTGGTCAGTGGTGTGAAGACCCCCGATTTCCACCATAAACCAAACCTGCCGAATCTTTCCAGACTCACCGAGACTCAGGAGGCTGAGGAGTGTGGGGCGCATGGCTCTGCTTCTGTGAGGCAGGAGGCAGGACTGAGCAAAGCTGACCGAGTCACAGGATGCGGAAGGCGGGCAGTGTTGTTGGTACTGTCAGCCTGGTGCAGGTCACAGGGGACGATGGGCAGCCTCTTCTCACATCAGGGATGGAAGTCTGTCTGAGCCTCGTCACTGAGGTCGCCTTATGACCTGAGCGCCACTTTTTGTTCCCCTGAACACTATAAACACAGGAGGACTTGAACAGGTTCTTGTTGCCTTTAGGAAGTAGTCATGGTGATTCTGTATATACCATGCAGCATGCTTTTCCCAAGCTCGTGATAAATGTCATTAACCTTAAGTCTTTGCAGAAAAGAAATCACAAGTACCCACCTTGTATCTCTGGCTCAGTACAGGTTACCAATTAAAGACTCATTAATAGAGACTTTGATTCTGCATTCTTACGAGAGGAACAAACATGCATTTTATGGCTCTTTGAAAATTGTTAAAAATTCTATATTGTAATATATGTGATTAAGAAACTAATTGTGGTAGTTTCAGCTGTACAGCAAAGTGATTCAGTTATTCATATACATGCATCTATTGCTCTCAAATTCTTTTCCCAATTATGTAGTTACAGAATATTAAGTAGAATTCTCTGATTTTACAGTAGGTACTTGTTGGTCATCCATCTTTGTGTATAAGGCAATCCCAAACTTCCAATCTAACCTCCCCCTGACACTATCCTCCCTGATGTCTGTAAGTTCATTCTCTGTGAATCTGTTTTATAAATTAGTTCATTTTGTTAGAAGTCACAAATAAGTGAAATCATGTGATTTGTCTTTCTCTGACTCTTCTTCATCTGAAATTCTTTCGTGACTGTGAGTGGAAACTTTGCACACACAACACCCTTTCTGTCTCTCTCTCTTGATCCCCTTCCAATGCAAGGACCACACATGTACACAAAGATAATGTCTGTAAAGAAGACTTTGGTGTATTTTTGGGAGGGGAATTTGTTCTGCCTGAAAAGGTGGTCAACCTTGCTTACTACATACTCAAATGAACACAAAATATGTCAAGTAGAGACTTCTAAACTCCAGAATGCTTGAGTGAGAGGCATGTCCACAACAATCAATTCCAAACAGGGACAAAATGGCCCAGCTGTTTCCGGACTCCAAGAGCAGCCATACACCCATATCAGCTGTTGTTCATAGACAGGAAAGAACCTCAGTAAGGGCAGTGATTCCACACCATTTTGCTGGGGTCGGGGGTTGTTAACATTATTGATGCTCCCTAAATAATAAATCTAATTGGGAGGGGGGATCGGAATGGGGAATACGTGTAAATCTATGGCTGATTCATATCAATGTGTGACAAAACCCACTGAAATGTTGTGAAGTAATTAGCCTCCAACAAATAAAAAAATAATAATAAATCTAATCTCCTCTTGATCATTATGTGTGTAAAAGACTAAGAATACCGTCACTCTTCTTAAAATTTCCTTTTATTTACTTAACATCATGTTTCAGAATTGATCTATATTTTTTGTCATTTCAGTGTGTGCATATTTACTGCCATATATTATTTCATTGCAGAATATAAACCATAAATTTTAAAATAAAAAAATTTTTGAAGTGTATTTCATTTCTGCAGTATAGCAAATTGATTCAGCTTGACATATATATTTTTTCCATTATCATTTATGGAAAGATCCTGAATAGAAGTCCCTGTGCCATGCTGTAGGACCTCTATGTTAATCCATTTTATGTAAAAATAGATTTCATCTGCTACCCAAGTTCCCAATCCTTCCCTCCCCATTGACAACCACAAGCCTGTTCTCTATGTCTGCGGGTCTGTTCCTCTTTCATTGATAGGTTCTTTTTAGATTCCACAGATGGGTGATATCACATGAACATTGTCTTTCTCTTTCTGTCTACTTCACTTAATATGATAATTCCAGGTCCATCCATGCTGCTGCAAACGGCATTATTTCATTTTCTAAATCTCTGGGTGGTATTCCATTCTCTGTGTGTATAAGCATATCCATTTTATTTATTCATTCATCTGTCGATGGACATTTAGGCTGTTCCCATGTCTTGGCTATTGTAAGTTTTGCTGCTCTGAACACAGGGGTGCATGAATCTTTTCAAGGTATCGTTTTATTCCAGATATATGCTCGGGACTGGAATTGTTGGATCATATGGAAACTCTCCTTACTGTTTTCCATAGTGGCTGTAGCAGTTTACACTCCCCCAAGAGTGTAAGAGGGCTTCCCTCTTCTCCACGTGCTCTCCAGCATCTATTATTCATCAACTGTTTAATGATGGCCATTCTGATCAGTATGAGGTGGTACCACATCGCAGTGTCAAATGACCTTTCTCTACTAATGAGCAATGCTGAGCATCTTTTCATATGCCTGTTGCCATCTGCATATCTTCCTTTAAACCACAAATATCAATTGTGAGAATGACGCCTACGGATTTTGTCTAAAATGAACGACACCTCTGCTGATGTCTCATGAATGTGCTCTGAGCCCAACCTCACGTTGTTGTCAAGGGACGGAATGATGAAGACTTCAGGAAAGAATAGTGACTTTGTCTGGAAAGCCAGCAGACCAACGAGATGGCAGACTTGTGCCCCCAAAGAATCATATTACCTGAGTTAGATGGGCTTTTTGGGGAGTGAGAGGAATGGTCAAACAGTGTTTAGTGAATGTAAAATAACACTAGCCCACTGGGAAGAAAATTCCAAGGAGAAGAGAGAACAATACAGATTAAACACCCACCGGTGAACTCACACTTTCATACTTACATCACACACACACACACTAAAAGAGGAGTAGGTGTGGCTCGTTGGTGCAATGCTTTAATTAATTCATTAATGGGTGTACTGGGAACAGGCGTTCTCTAGTTGCGGGAAGCAGGGGCTGCTCTTTGCTGTGGTGCAGGGTCTTCTCAGCGCCCTGGCTTCTCTTGTTCTGGAGAACCCGCTCTAGGCACATGGGCTTGTGGCCCACGTCCTTAACTGCCCCGAGGTATGTGGAATCTTCCCAGTCCCAGGATCAGGCCCCTGTCCCCCACATCTGCAGGCAGATTCCCAACCACTGAACCATCAGGGAAGTCCTGTTGTGAGCTTTTTTTCCCCTTAATTTATTTATTTTTAATTTAAGGAAAACTACAATATTGTTAGTTTCTGCCATACATCAACATGGATCAGCCATAGCTATCGTTACGTCCTCACCAATGTGGAAAACTTTTAATCTTGATATCCTTGATTCTTGAAGCTCTCCATGCATGTCTGGTCATACTCTCCCTCTAAGCCCCTGATGAAACAACAGGTTTTGTGTGTTCTGCCGCTTTATACCTCTTTACGAATGGGAAAGTGTAATACCTTTCAAGTTCAGAGCCTTGGGAATAGTTTTACTCCCTAAGTCACGTCTGACTCTTTGTGATCCCACAGGCTGCAATCCCCCAGGTTCCTCTGTCCGTAGGGAATCTGCAGGCAAGAATTCTGGGGTGGGTTGCCATTTCCTTGTCCAGGGGATCTTCCCAACTGAGGGCTCGAGCTCAGGTCGCCTGCCTTGCAGGCGGATTCTCTATCATCTGAGTCACCAGGGAAGCCCAACAGTAGATAATGTGATTCAATATTTCCTCCCACAATTCACGTTGCCACTGTTTTTCATTTCCTTTTCACGTGGGCCTGGTGGGATGTTGGCATCGTGCTTTCACTGCCAGGGTAGCAGAGCGCTGAGGTGGAAGATACCATAAATTTAAAAATAGAAGTGTGAATAGAAGTGCCAGATTTCTAATTAAAAAAGATGTGCAGCAAGCAGCAAAGATTTACTGTATAGCACGGGGAACCACAGTCAATGTGTTGCAATAACCTAAGATGGAAAATAATCTGAAAAGTAATGTATGTGTATTTGTATAACTGAAAATCACCTTGTGGTGCACCTGAAACACTGTAAGTCAACCAGACTTCAATAAACTATAAATATTATCAGATTAGAAAATGGAGCCAGTAAAATAAATAAATCTTAAATGAAATGAAGGAAAATTAATTCATCAGTCATGTCTGATTCTCTGCAACCTAATGGACTGTAGCCTGGCAGGCTCCAATGTGCATGGGATTTTCCAGGCAGGAATACTGGAATGAGTCGCCATTTCCTTCCCCAAATACTGCAGGTCAACTGCAGCATACTCCCTGATGGTCTGTGTACTCACGCTCACACTCCAACTCTGCATACGGTGTATTCACATGGGCACCTTGATTGGCGCAAACGAGTCTCAGCCCAGATTGTGAGCTTCTGGAAAGTCCCTGGAAGGAAGTCAAAGCCTGAGACCCAGGGCCTCCCCACTCCACACTCCCCAGCTCAGCTCAGGAGCCCTTCCAGGCTTCTCCACCATCACTCTAGGATCCCAGTGCCCCCACCTCCTCCCCCACTGAATTCCTGGGAGTGAAGTGAGACATGGGGACCCAGGAGCCCTGGGAAGACTCACCTGCAGGGTTCGGGGTCCTCTGGCCCAGACTCAGCCCTGGAAGTGAGAGATTTGCCAGTGAAAGCCTGGGCTCATTCTTTCCCCATCAGGATCCCTGGTCCCTCCAGCCGCCTGAGCCCTGACATTCCTGTGAACTGGGGGTGGGGGTGGGTGGCCTGTGCCCTCCTGCGGGCTCCTCCTGCCCTCCACAACTGGCCGAGGCAGAGAAGCAAAGAGAGGATGGAAGGCGTGTCAGCAACTCTGGGCGCCTAGACACTCCCACCCCCGCCCTGTACAGGTGAGGAGACCACGGGGCCCTTGAGGACAAACAGGATGTGGTCCCTGGGGGTCTGCTGCCGCCCCTTGGGGTTCCCACGGCCGTGGACCCGCAGCAAGGGGGCAGCCCCTACCTCCGTGTACCTGGCTCTGATGTCTCCAGGCAGGGCTCAGGAGGCCTCTCAGCCCAGACCTGAGGTCTCAGCTCTTTCTCTTTAGGCTAGGTCTAACTGCCTGCTCTATAGGGTGAGACCCAGGTTCTCATCCTGATTCAGCCCCAGGCAGTCTGGTTCCAGCTAGGATTTAGAAATTTATTTTCCCAGTCCCCTCCAGAAATTTACTTCACATCTTAGGTCAGTTCATAAGTTATTGCAGAGCACCTACTCTGTCCCAGGCATTGGTGTCACACAGCAGAAACACACACATGACCCAGGTAAACCCATCTTCTGTAGATCCTTGAAGAACTCAGATTCTGCAGAATGCGGGCATCAAAAGCTAATATTCAATTATTTTTTTAAAAGAGGAATTATGAGAATAACTCGGGTCTATTTCTACACTGTAAACTACTAAATAAATGAAGCTCATGAATTCTAGTCCCAGCACTTTATGGCAGAAAAAAAAAGTGGGGAAAACTGAAACAGTGACAGATTTTCTTTTCTTGGGCTCCAAAATTACTGGGGATAGTAACTGCAGCCATGAAATTAAAAGACCTTTCTCCTTGAAGAAAAGCTGTGACAAACCTCGACAGTGTATGAGAAATCACTGTTCCAACAGAGGTCCCTATAGTCAATGCTATGGTTTCCTAGTAGGCACATATGGATGTGAGAGTTTGACGTAAAGAAGGCTGAGCACTGAAGAACATGCTTTTAGACTGTGGTGCTGGGGAAGACTCTTGAGAGTCCCTTAGACAGCAAGGAGATGAAACCCATCAATCCTAAAGGAAATCAACCCTGAGAGTATTCATTGGTAGGACTGATGGTGAAGCTGAAGCTGCAATAATTTGACCACATGATGCAAAGAACTGACTAATGGAAAAGACCCTGATGCTGGGAAAGATTGAGGGCAAGAGGAGAAGAGGGCGACAGAGGATGAGATGGTTGGAAGGCATGATTGCCTTAATGGACTTGAATTTGAGCAAACTCTGGGAGATAGTGAAGGACAGATAAGCCTGGCGAGCTTCAGTCCATGGTCACAAAAGTCACACATGACTTAGTGACTGAACAACAGCGTCTACACTGTACTTGAGGGAAGAGGCTGCCTGAGGAGGTATGGACACCATGCGGGAGGAGCGAGTACATTCTAAAGAGAATAGATATTCAATAGAACGTGGGACACAGGCACTCTCTGGGAAGATGGGGAGTTGGTGGTGGGCATGTACAGTGCTGTCCACTGTTCAAGGATGCTGGTTTAATTTTTAATAAAAATGGAATATACAAGCAAAAGACTGTATGATGAGAAAGCTTTATGAAGGTCACATTATATTAGCTGCTGTAGAGAACAGGGAAATGAGAGTATAAATGTAATTTTTTAAATTAAAAACAATAATTCTTGCCCTTCAATTATTCCAATATGGGCATGTCAACCAGCATTCTAAATGATTTATGTGGATTTTTCTTATGAAAATTGCCCCTTAATAATGCAAAAACCCACTAACAGGTGATGGAAATGACAGAGTCTACCTTAAATCTACTTTCAATTGGGAGGAGAAAAGGGACTTGTTGAGCTGACTGTTATCAGAAGAGCTGAGATGAGACAGCACACAAATGTTAAATGACCTATTTTCTGCACATTTGCATATGTCTGTGTGTGTGTGTTTGTGTGTGTGTGTGTGTGTGTGTGTGTGTGTGTGTGTGGTGTGTAACTGCACCAGTATCTTTGGGAGGGAAGAAAAGGTGAGACCTGAGATTGGAGGGTGGGGGTCACCTCTAGAGGACCATGAGCAGGCTGGAATTCAGGTAGAAGTGTTTGGAGTTGGCCCTGAAGATGTGGGCACCATGGAAGGTTTCCGGGCAGAAAGCAGATTCTGAAATGTGAGTTAGAAAAATGAAATGTGGAGGGTGAACTGGAAATGGGAGTGTTGGTCTGGAGTTGAGAACCCAGGGAGGTTATGGCAGGGATCCAGGTGTGGCTGTGGGCTGGACTATGTGAATGGAAAGGACAGCAGGGGTCAGGGGCACCCTGGAGGCTGAATTCTCTTACTACGTGATTAAATATGAGATGTAAGAGTCGGAGAGTTTAGTGTGACCTTCACTCCCTGCCTTGGTTGGGTGGAGGCAGCAGCGATGCCCTCAGAGACCTGGTGAACCACGGGGTGGGGGAGCCAGGAGGGCAGCGGAGTTTTGCAAAGTACAGTCTGCTCTCACAAGAAAGCACAGCTCTTCCTCCTGGGCCCAGAGAGCAGGCTTTACTTCTGCCAGGGACAGGCCAGGGTGTGTAAGAAGCAGGATGTGTCTCTGTCCCCTTGAGGTGAAGCATAGAGTCATTTCTGTCCCTTCAAAGCATCCTTTGATGCTGCATGTTGCTCTCCTCTTCATACAACAGAGACTCCAGGATTCAGACAAGAATAGTCCTCATAGACTTCCTGATCAAGGACAGACACATATATTAATACATATTATATATTTCCATGAAGAAAAATACAAATAAGACAGGAAGTAGCCTGCTAAAGTCATCAACCAACTCAGGAAGTGGTATAGCCACCACTAAAATCTATTGATCTATCTATCTACATATCATCATAGAGAATGAAATGCAATGTGAAGTGAAAGTGAAGTCGCTCAGTCATGTCCAGCTCCTTGCGACCCCACGGACTGTATCCAACCAGGCTCCTCCGTCCATGGGACTTTCTGGGCAAGAATACTGGAGTGGGTTCCCCTTTCCTTCTCCAGGAGATCTTCCCCACCCAGGGATCGATCCCCGGTCTCCCGCGTTGTAGACAGATGCTTTACCATCTGAGCCACCAGGGAAGACACCACTCCAATATTCTTGCTTGGAGAACCGCATGGAAAGAAGGTTCTATAACATTTCTGTCCAAAGGGTCGCAAAGAGCCGAACTTGACCAAGCGACTAAGCACATATATTATCTATCTATCCAGTTTCACTGAGTTATAATTGACATACAGCCCTGTGGTGTCCAAGCTAATGACCTGAGTCACATGTATTATGAAATGATTGCACGTTCAGATATATCGCACAGCCGTGTGGAATGTGCTCACTCACAGCAGCAACAGGAAAGGACGCTCCTGCATGTCTTCATTTGTAGCCATCCTGACATTCCTCTTGGTAAAGCAGTTCTTGGGTGGTTAACTTCTAAGCCAGGAGGAAGATCGCATACAGAGAACTCAATGAGCAACTAAAGCTCTGTGGAGCTTGAGCTTCGCCCCATTTGCCAGGTCAATTCACACCGGGGTCCTCATGGTGTTATCCTTCAGCCCTCCACTTGGGTGAGTCAAGCCACATTGTGCCACCAGCTGATAACTTAAGAGGCACAAGAATCTCAAATCCTTGGCTTTGGTGAAAAGAAGCAAAGAAGACAAATGTGCAAATATCGAAGGATTCACACAACATATGCAAATCTTCCCTGGGGCAAGTGTTCTCTCTGCAGCCCTTCAGTGATCTGGAGTGGAATGTCCAGTAGAATTCTCGGTGATGACGTGACTCTTTAAACATCTGCTCTGTCCAGCACCCTGGCACCTGGCCACATGTCGCTACTGAGCACTTGAAACGTGGTGGGTGTGACTGAAGAACTGAATGCTTTACTTCATACACATGTAGAGTCAATTTCTGCACCGCGTGGCTGGGTATCTACTTTGTCGGCCAGCGCAGGTCCACACTGAGGGGGATTCTGTTGTCCTGTTTCTACCCCTGAATCCCCAGCAGCCTCAGTGCACATGCCTGGGAAAAGATTGAGGGAGCTTCCTCGACGACTCAGTAGTAAAGAATCTGCCTGCCAATGCAAGTGACATGAGAGACGTGAGTTCGATCCCTGGGTCAAGAAGATCCCCTCGAGAAGGGAATGGCTGCCCACTCCAGGATTCATGCCTGGAGAGTCCCATGCATGGAGGAGCCTAGTGAGCCTCACACTGTCTATGGCATTGCAAAGAGTCAGACATGCCTGAAACGAATTAGCATGCACACAACCAACCTCATATAAGTAGTGGCACCACACTGGATATCTCAATCAGAATATGCTTCATCTGTTTAGTTGGCCAACTAGCATTGCTTTTATTAGCTTTTATGGAAATCATTTTATTTTAAATATAGCACATGTCAATCTTAAACTTTCAGTCATTCTCTCCCCCAACCCTTCCCCTCTGTAACTCTAAGATTGTTCTCTAAGTCTACAAGGCTGTTTCAGTTTTGTAAGTATGTTCATCCTTGTAAAACGTTACTGAATAGACATCTTATTTAGTGGTTTTGTGATTTTTTTAAAAACTGAATAATTTGAAGAATCAGCTAGCAGATTTTTTTATGCTTTATTGGAATTTTAGATAAAGTAAGATGATCATATTAACCTACCCAGTAAGTGTGATTGATTATACCATTCCCCAAACAATGAGACAGAAAAATGGAGTCCTAGAAGAGACAGGAGTTTACTTCGACGTTGTGGGATTTTTGAAGATGATCCAGCAATCTTGGACTCCACTGTTCACCTCAGAGGTGCTGGGCTGCTTTGGAGGAGAAGGAGGAGTGTCCACGGAGGAACCTCTTCAAAAAGAGATCTAAGTCTTCGATATGTAGCACTCTGTGGGCTCACAGCCTGGGGCCAAGTCAGGGCTCAGCATGGTCTTTCTTTACATTGAATTTCTCATAGATACTGGGCTCGGGGAAGGGGTGCATGGGGCTCAGGGGGTTGGGAGTATTCAGTCTCTCAGAGAGGGTCCCGAGGTCCAAGTGAGCATATATCACGTCTTCTGCTGGAGAGTCCTGAGAGGAAGGAGGTGAGAATGATGGACTGAGACGCGATCTTTGAAGGCTGGGACATTGGGCATTGGAAGGGATGCTATGGCAAGGGTTTGGGCTGGGAGGACTCACCACGCCACTCACTGCTCGATCTTGGGGCTCTCCTTCCATAATGGCAAGATCTGTGAATGAAAGACAGTCAAGGATCCTGTTGGTGAAGGCAGTTATCCCAGACCTCTGTAACTTTGATGGGGACATCAAAGCCAGATAAAGGCAAGGTTATACCCCCTGTTGCTGGGTCTGTCTACTCCAATAAATAAACCAAAAACAAAACATTCCATTTACAAGCCCAGCCATTCACGGACTGTCTCAGGAGCCTGTGCAAACCCACAGACCAATCCTATGTCTTCTGTTATGGACCATTCTCTTCTGCATATCAGCAGATTCCCAAGATCATGTAGAGGAGAAGAACAGATGGTTGTGGTTGAAGGGAAGTACAGGGCTTGGAATGTCCCTGGTGTCCAGAGATTAAGTGTCCATCTTCCAGTGCAGGCAGCCTGGGTTCTATCCTTGGTGGGAGATCTATGATCCCATGTGTCTTGAAGCAACTAAGCCCCACGTGCTGCAACAGCTGAGCGCACGAGCTCTGGAGCCTGAACCACACCCCAGACTGCAATGTGGATCCCCCATGCTGCTGCAAAGACCTGATGCAGCCAAGAAGAAATCAACAGATATTTTCATAAAAGGAATAGGGTTCCATGGGGCTCTGGAAGATGTTCCCTCAGAGATAACACTGGAAACCAGTTTTAACCTGCGGGAAGCGAAAACTTCATTCTCTGCTATGAGCCCACCTCCCCCTGGGTCAGATGGTGCTGAGCACACCACCTTCAGGCTTACGATTTGGGGTAGAACACCAGTGACAGACAAGAGCAGCGAGGAGGATGCTGGTAGAGGTGAAGGCTATGGAAAGCCCAAGGACGATGTACAGTGCGCTGGTGCCTTCTTGTGGAAGCCCTGCCTCTGCCAACAAACAAACGGAAGGCCTGGTTTTTCATTGCATACACTGTGCCCCTACACACTGGAGTTATTGTATCCTTGCATCAAACTGTCAGCGTCTCTCAACCTGATCACTTATGGTCTCCACTTCGCAGTAGGTACCAAAGCATCCAGGAGAGATGCTAGCAGTGGATGAAGTAAAGAGGCTTTGCAAGACCAGCAGAGGTCTGAACCAAGGTCCACTGGGCACCAATGCAGTTTTTCTCTGCTCCCTCACGTCAAGGCATGGTGTTTTTCCATGAATGGAGACCCCTTTAATCCTCAATACATTTCCCCCTCATTCACATATACCTGGAACGGAATCCTCAATAAGATATGACTTTTTTATTTCTGAATGTGGAATGCTTTGTTCATAAAACACTAATAGAGGAATAACATATTTAAGGTGCTCCCTCAAATTATCCACTTGTCACACCCATCCATTCCCTAAGATTCTGGTGGAGAGAGGGTAAGCATCTCCCTTAGGTTTGGGATCAGGTCACTCTGACCAATTACCTTCAATTTAGAAATTCCCGGTCCCAGGATCTCAATGCCCCCTCTGGTTCTCATGCACACCACAGTCTCATATGCTGACTTGAGACGGATGTGGAGAAGGTCAACGTCGCAGTGCTGGGAGCTGGCAGAGCCAGCACTGACACAGGACCCCTATGTCTTCTCAGAAATTTGCTGAGATAGGAGACCTTCTTGCTTACCTTCTGTGGTGTGTGCATCCATGGGTGAGGGGCAAGTACTTGTAGTGGAACCTAGGAGAAAAAAGACAGAAGGGGTGAGCAAGTAACATTCCTCACCCCACAAAAGGAGGACAGTTCTTTCTGGAAGGTTGACATCCTGCCTATGCTTGAGTCTGTGATCCCTCAGAGCACTGATGGGGGAGGGGTGAGTTTCTGGTTCCTCCCCATGAGTGTGTTGAGTAGACCCACCAGACTGGAGAAGAGATGGTGAAAGCAGGTGGGAAGACTATCCCTGGTGAAGAAAAACAACTCTAAGCAAGAGACATTATTTCTGCTCCAGGACTGAGTATCTATGCTCTTTAACTGGGAAATCACCTGTATGTCAGAGGTGCCTCTGGGAAAACATTAAGTGCAAGGGCCCAATGCAATCTCTGATCCTCCCAAATCAGCTCAGCCTCTCCTCCTCCTGGGTCTACCCTGACCCTTTTCTTTATTTGCCTGGATAGACAGGACTCTGATGAGAAGCATCCATACAGGAGGTGGAAGAGGGTTCACATGCCACCGACCATCTCTCTTTCTTTCTGGTTCTCATTGCCTCCATTTCTGCAGAAGCCCTAAGGTTACCCTGACACCACCACAGGGCCCTTGCGCTAGAGCTCAGTGATAGAGCAACATGCTATGGAAAAAGCAAAACAGACTTCTTGGCCAACACAAAGTGATTTATTGTACTGTAAAGCATGGGACACTTCTTGGCGCTCTGGAAACAAGCATACTGCAGTGGGCTGCTGTTGCCTCCTTCAGGGGACCAGCTTTTCTCAGAACTCTTCTCTACGACCTGTCAGTCTTGGGCGGGCCTGCACGACATGGCTCATAGCTTCACTGAGTTACACAAGCACTTTCATCACGACAAGGCTGTGATCCACGAAGGGGAGATAGTGAAGCACAGAGGAGTCTGTCGTGCTGCAGCCACCGAGGTCGAAAAGTGTTGGACACAACTTAGCGACTGAAGAGCAACAAGAAAGCTGGGTCAGGAGGAGGGTCCTCACCTGTGACAGACAGGAGCAGGGGGTCGCTGGGGTCTGACCACGCATAGGGAGAGCGAGTGAAGGAGCCGTAGCACCTGTAGGCCCCGCTGTGGGCTGGGGTCCCAGGACCCAGAGGGAACTCAGCTTGGAGGGCTCCGACGGTGCCCTGCTCTCCAGCGAGCAGGCGCCCAAGGTTCTCCCCCTCCCTGAGCAGATGGAACTGGTCAAAGGCAAGCTCAGAGCTGCAGAGCAAGGTCACGTTCTCTCCTGACCTCACCACGGGGCCCCCCTGAGCTGAGAGAGAGGGTTTCTTCGACAGACCTGAAAGGAAGAGACCTTGATGTTAGAGCATAAAGTAACTCTCGTTCTAAATTTAGAATTAGAGCCCGAAGTGTGCAATAAGAGAAGCGCTGCAATGAGAGGCCGCCCACCACCAGGAGAGAAAGACCCACAGCAAGGAATACCCAGCACAGGGAAAAATTCAAACACAACTTTAATAATGGCCTGTCATTTACTATCCTTTCTCTGAAAAGAAATATATGTATATGAACAACTAAGTCAGTCTTATGTACAAGAGGAATTACCCATATCATAAATCAATTAGACTTCAACAAAAATGAATAAGAAAAAATATACTTTAAAATCAACGAGATGTGGGGTTCTCTTGAAAGATGGAACCTACTAGGTTCTGCTGGGACCATCATAAAACATGGTACTGACCCAGAAAAAGACATTATGGCCGGGAGATTGCCAGAATCTCATTGGATCTTTGACTACCTCAAACTTGAGGGAGAGTTCAGAGCTGCCCTGCCCACCCCCAGGGGCTGGAAGGGACTCCATAGTGGGGAGGGTTGGCAGGGACCACTCCCCCCTCTTTGTGCAGAAGGACCCGTTAAACCACAAGGCTGAGCAACTTCAAGGTGTCGACCTCCGTCCTGACCACCCAGGGGCCAGACTGCAAGGGTGTCTGGTACCACAGCGCTCCTGACAGAGGAAGGGAGCTCTGACATGAAAGTGGGAAACCAGCCCCTAACCCAACCATTGTTGGCTGCCTGAGCCAGGAACTACCTGGGTCCCTGCTCTGGTACATTTTTCTCCATTATTCGTTCTTTCGTGTTCTTGCTGCTTCACTCTGTCGCCAGCTGTGTCTTCTCTTTAGCACATGGCAGGTGCTCTGTTCTCTTTTCCCTTCAGTGTTCACACCTCCTCTCTCTCTGGTTTGTTCCCTTTCCCGAGTGTGTGAGCATCTCTGCACGCCTGTCATTCTCTCCCAGAACTGATGCTGAACTGGACACCAGACCTTCTGTGACACAGACAGCAGAGGGGAATGGTCTGGACACACTCACCTGTGATGACGATGTCCACAGGGTCGCTGGGTGCTGACCACTCATAGGGGGAGTGGCTGAGAGAGCCGTAGCATCGGTAGGTGCCCGCACTCCCCGAGGTCATGGGGCCAATGAAGAAGTCAGCTGTAGCATGCCCGCCCGTGAACGTCTCTCCACGTCTCTGGAAATGCCCTGTGCTGTTTTCCTGGTGCAGGATAAACTTGTCAAATGACAGCGGTGATTGACAGCGAAGTGTCACATTCCTTCCCTCCTGCACGAGAGGGCCTGGGTGGGCTGAGATGGAGGGTTTTGTGAACACACCTAGGAGCAAAGAGGTTGTGAGTTTCAGTGAGTCACCCCGCCTCGGCACTTCCGCTGACATCTGAAGGTGTGAGAAATGTCCCCGTGAACCAGCATAGCCAATTACCCTTCCTGTGTGTTCTGTTGCATTCTCTCTAGCCTTGTTCACAGGCTCTGCCTCATGCTTTTCTGTTTCTCTTTGCTCAAGACCTCCAGCCTCCTCTGTGTTTATTCTAAACTCTTTAGCTGTTGAATCTGCTCTCAGCTTCATGCATGCATGCTCTGTCACTTCAGTTGTGTCCAACTCTGTGGGACCCCATGGACTGTAACCCACCAGGCTCCTCTGCCCATGAGCTTCTCCAGGTGAGAATATTGGAGTGGGTTGCCATAATCTCAGCCTCTTCCCACCCCTAATTTGCATTTGAGGGGCTGCTGTAGTACTGAGGATGCATAACCTGTCTCCCTTCACATACATCTCTTATAATGTGGGTGATGACTCGCATCACTGGGAAAGCAGTGGAGGAAAAATGGAACTCATTTGTGACCCCACCTCATGTCTCTGGATACATTTTTGAGACTCCTCCCTCGGGCTCCAGCTCCTTCACAGGGGACTGCAGCTCCCTACTGGGTGCCAGGTGCTGGATCAGGGTCGTTCCCATCCTCCCTGCTGGCAGGCAGTGGCCGCATCCTGTCTAACTAATGCCGAGGGATGCTCCTCCTTCTTGCGCTGGGGCACCCCACCCATCTATTCAACACCCTGAGTTTAAGCTCTCAGAGTGGGTTCTCCTTCACTGGTTCGTTCCTGGCTGGGAATCCTGAGTAGCCTTGGGTGCACTGGCTTGTGGACCTAGGGTAGGATTGCCTGCAGGCTCAGCCGTCCCGGACTGGCTGGACCCCTCTTACCTGTGACCACAATGTGCAGGGGGTCACTGTGTGGGGACCAGTAGCCTGCAGAACACGTGTAGGACCCGGCATGTTCCCTGGTCACCGGGCCAAGGGTGAAGGCGTTGACATGATATCCCTGGAGCTCAGGTAAACTGGTCCCATGTCTTTTGAACAGTCTGAATCGCTTAAGTGGAGAACGGGAGTGACACCGAAGAGTCACAGTCTGTCCTAAGGGAACCACGGGGCTTGGCCAGGCTGACAAAGAGGGCTTCACATATGCACCTAGGAGAGATGGAGGCACAGGCTTTGAGAGGAAAATAGGAACAGTCTCCCCTCCCCCCTGCCCTCATGGGCGCTTCCCCTTCAATATTTCCAACTCTCCTCCCCTAAACTGCATCACCTTGATGCTCAAGGATACCTAGGGCTTGGGGACAGACAGAGACACAGTCAACCCAGGATGGACATCATGGAGACTCTAAAAATATGATGCTGGGGAATGATTCTTCTCAGGAGAAGAATCATTCCTTGGGTTGCCACAAGTTTGAGAAACTTTCTCTCAAAACACAAAACACTGGGGATTCCCTGGCGGTTCACTGGTTAGGACTCAGCACTTTCTCTACCAAGGGACCAGGTTGATCCCTGATCAGGGAACTGAGATCCTGCAAGCTGCATGATGCAGGCTAAAGAAAACACCACAGAGAATTTGGTGCATGGAAAAGAATGAAAGGACTTCCCTGTTGCATTTGTTGTAGTTCAAACGGTACAGAATATTCCTGCAATGCAGGAGAGCAGGGTACAATCTCTCCGCTGGCAAGATCCCCTGGGCAAGGAAATGGCAACGCCCTCCAGTATTCTGGCCTGGAGAACCTCTTGGACAGAGGACCCTGCTGAGCTCCAGTTCATGGGGTCGGATAGAGTCGGATATGACTGAGTGACTAACAGTAACACAACAAAGAAGAGAAAAAGCCCCCTGACTGAAAAGGAAGGAAACCACGAACCCCGCTCCTTTGTTAGCTAGCCTCCATCAAATGTGGGACCAGGTCGAGGTGGCCCTGCCTGATACCCAGCCCCTGCCCTGGGGTCAGGTATACCGGGCGGTCCTGCAGATCCTGTTGTGAAGGGCCGGTTGGAGATGCCACCTTGTTGGAGAGGGGTCTGTGCGTTGCAGTCCCTCTCTCCTTCTCATGATAGAAATGGCACTCAGGGGGCCCAGCTCCCAGCTCCCAGACTTCACATTGTCCCTTCAGGTTCAGAGTCCAGAGCTGGGCTAACTTCTGGGGAGAGTGAAGATGAGTATCCAGGCCAAATGGAGGACCTGGGATCCACAGGGCATGTGGCTCTCACTGTACTGACAGGGTCTCACCCTGCCCCCCAGTGTCATCTGCCTCAGCCCCGCCTGCTCTGCTCAACACAGAAGTAAGGGATGGGGAGGACTCACCCACAGCTGCCCAGATCCTCAGACTCACACAGAATCCTAGAAGGAAAAGCCCGTCAGAGATGCCTTGTCCTGGTGGACCGCACGCTCTTTGCACCCTCATCCAGGGAACCTGGTCAGTGGTGTGTAGACCCCCGATTTCCATCATAAACCTCCCTATTGGGTGTTTCCAGACTCACCGAGACTCAGCAGGCTGAGGAGTGTGGGGCACATGGCTCTGCTTCTGTGAGGCAGGAGGCAGGACTGAGCAAAGCTGACCAAGTCACAGGATGCGGAAGGCGGGCGGTGTTGTTCGTACAGTCAGCCTGGTGCATGTCACAGGGGACGATGGGCAGCCTCTTCTCACACCAGGGATGGAAGGCTGACGTGAGCCTCGTCACTGAGCAGGCCTCGTGACCTGAATGTCAATTTTGTTTCGCTAAACTCTATGCACGTAGGAGGACTTGAACAGGTCTTGCTGCCTCAGGAAGTAGTAACGGTGATTGAGTGTATACCGTGTTGGTGGTGGTGGTTTAGTCGCAAAGTGGTGTCTGACCCCTGCACCCCCTTGGACTGTATCCCACCGGGCTCCTCTGTCCATGGGACTGCCCATGCAAGAAACCTGGAGTGGGTTGCCATTTCCTTCTCCAGGGGATTTTCCTGACCCAGGCATCAAACCCAGGTGTCCTGCATTGCAGGCAGATTGTTTACCAACTCAGAGGCTTAATTTCTATGAATATCTTGTTTGAAGAAAGATTGACCCAGCTCCTTTCCTTCTTTTGATGACGAGTTCTACTTCAGTTGTGCAGGTCTGGGAATTCCCTGGTGGTCCAGTGGCTACTCCCTGACTTCACTGCTGAACGCCCAAGTTCAATCCCTGGTCAGGGAACTAAGATAAGATCCCCCAAGTCATGAAGCTCAGCCAAAAAAAAAAAAAAACAAATGTGCAGGGTTACTAACTGCTTACTGTCTAATGGTAACCACAGGAGAAAAAAAAAAAAAACACCACACTGATTTATTTTCAGCAAAGATTTCTAAGGCCTCTCTGCTCTTGAATTTAAAAGAATTTTTTTTTTCAATCATGTAACCTGGAATTCATTTTCCTGGTTGACATGTTGTTACTCATTCTCTATAAAACAAACCATGGGGTTCAGTGCAGAGAAAACAACTTTAATTAATATGTATCCTCAACCAGAATGTCCAAAAATTCCAATAATCCTCTCATGCTTTTACTTAAGAGATGGTATGTTGCCCTGATAAAATAAAAATGCTTTAAAAGATGATCTTCATAAGAAATATAGCCCTTCTGAATAAATCCAGCATTTATCATGCAGGATACTTTCCCCAAACTCATGATAAACGTCATTACCCTTAACTCTTTTTGCAGAAGAGAAATCACAGGCGCCCACTTCGGATTTCAGGTTCAGTGCAGGTTGCCAATTAAGGACTCATTAATAGAGACTTTGATTCTGCATTCTCATAGGAGAAGGAGACATGCGTATTATGGCTCTTTGAACATTTTGTAAATATTCTGAGGTGGAGTATAGGTGATTAAGAAACTAACTGTTAGTTTCAGGCATACAACAAGATGATTCAGTTATACACAGACATGCATCTAATTCTTTTCAAATTCTTTTCCCACTTAGCTAGTTACGGAATATTAAGCAGAGTTCCCTGCGCTATCCAGTAAGTCCTTGTTGGTCATCCATTTTAAATATAGCCGTGTGTATATGTCAAAGCCAAACTGCCAATCTATCCCTCCCCCGACCCACCATCCCACCTGGTAGCCAGAAGTTCATTCTCCTTGAATCTGTTTTGTAAATAAGTTCATTTTCTTAGATGTCACCAATAAGCGATATCATGTGATATTTGTCTTCCCCTGACTATTCTTTTTATCTGAAATTATTTCCTGACTATGAGTGGAAAGTTTGCACACACACTCTCTCTCTGTCTCTCTTCCTTTCCAATCCAAGGACCACAGGTGTACACACAAAAAAAAAAATGTGTGCAAGATGATTGTGGGTTTTTTTGGGGGGTGGAATTTTTTTGCCAGAAAAGGTGGACAACTTTGCTTTGTACGTAAAAATGTGTAAAGTAGAGACTTCCAACCTCCAGAATGCTTGAGTGAGGGACGTGTCCTCAACAATCAGTTCCAAACCAGGACAAAATTGTCCATCTGTTTCAGGATTCCAAGGGTAGACCCACACCCAGGTCAGCATTTCTTCATGGACATGATAGAATCTCAGTAAGGGCTGTGATTCTGTACCAACTTGCTAGGAGTGGGGATGCTTACATTAGTTATGCTCCCTAGGTAATAAATCTGGTCTCCTCTTGATTATTATGTATGTAATGGAGTGTGAGTACAGTCAGGGTTCTTAAATTTCCTTTTATTTACTTAATATCATGCTTCAAAATTGATCTGTAATCTTTGTCATTTCAGTTTCTGCATTTTTACTGCCATGTACTCTTTCATTGCAGATATATAAACTGCAAATTTGTTAAAATTAAAAAACATTACTGAAGTTTAGTTCATATCTTCTGTACAGCAAATTGATTCAGCTCGACAAATGTGTTCTTTTCCATTATGATTTACAGCAAGATACTGAATAGAATCCCCTGTGCCAGACTGTAGGACCTCATTGTTTATACATTTTATGTATAAATAGATTTCATCTGCTAATCCCAAGCTCCCAAACCTTCCCTCCTTGGCAACCACAAGCCTGCTCTCTATGTCTGTGAGTCTGTTCCTGTTGCACTGATACGTTCCTTGTAGATTCGACATATGGGTGATATCACATGATAATTGTCTTTGTCTTTCTGTCTTACTTCACTTACTATGTTAATCTCCAGGTCCATCCATGCTGCTGCAAATCTCATGATTTCATTTTTCCAGTGTCTGAGTAGTATTCCATTGTGTGTGGGTATAGGCATATTCAACATCCTCTTTATCCATTCATCTGTCGATGGACATTTAGGCTGTTCCCATGTCTTAGCTATTGTACGTTGTGCTGCTATGAACATAGGGGTGCATGAATCTTTTCAAAGTATAGTTTTTTTTTTACAGGTATCTGCTCGGGATTGGAATTGTTGGATCATATGGAAACTCTGTGTTTACTATTTTTGAGGAACTTCCATATTGTTTTCCACAGTGGCTGAACCAGCCTACACTCCCCCAACAGTGTAAGAGGGTTTCCC
This sequence comes from Muntiacus reevesi, assembly GCF_963930625.1. NCBI lineage: Eukaryota > Metazoa > Chordata > Mammalia > Artiodactyla > Cervidae > Muntiacus > Muntiacus reevesi. Next base: position 277,807,644 of record NC_089250.1, read on the forward strand.
TCTTCTTCACATGCTCTCCAGCATCTATTATTCATCAGCTGTTTAATTATTATTAATTATTCATCAACTGTCTAATGATGGTCATTCTGATCAGTATGAGATGGTACCTCATTGCAGTGTCAGTTGGCCTTTCTCTACTAATGAGCAATGCTGAGCATCTTTTCATACGCCTGTTGGCCATCTGTGTATCTTCCTTTAAACCACAGATATGAATTGTGAGAGTGACGTCTACGGATTTTGTCTAAAATGAATGACACCTCCTCCAATGTCTCATGAATGTGCTTTGAGTCCAACCTCATGTTTTTTGTCATAGGACAAGGTGATGAGGTCTTTGGGCAAGGAATAGTGACTTTATTTGGAAAGCCAGCCAACCAACAAGATGGTGAACTCATGCCCCAAAGAATATTCTTACCTGAGTTCGATGAGCTTTTTTCGGGGTAGAGGGAGTGTCAAACAGTATTTAATGAATATAAAACCATGGGGAAGAAAATTCAAGAAGAGAAAAAAATACATTAAATACCCATCTGTGAACTCACACTTTCACACACACACACATACACTCTAAAAGGGAAGGAGATGTGACTGGTTATTGCAAACTTTTGTTTAATTAATTAATGGCTGAGCTGGGTCTCTGTCACTGGGCACAGGCTTTCTCTAGTTGCGGGAAGTGGGGGCTGCTCTTTGCTGCGTGCAGGGTCTTTCATCACCATGGCTCCTCTTGTTGTGGAGCACCCGATCTACGTACATGGGCTTGTGGCCCATGAGCTTAGCTGCCCCGAGGCACGTGGAACCTTCCTGGTCCGGAGATCGAGTCAGTGTCCCCCACATAGGCAGGCACATTCCCAGCCACTGGACCACCAGGGAAGTCCTCTTGCAAGCTTTTTCTCCCATAATTTATTTATTTTTAATTGAAGGACAATTACAATACTGTGATGGCGTTTGCCATACATTAACACGGATCAGCCATAGGTATACTTACACCCACTCCAATGTGGAAAACTTTTAATGCTGGAATCCTTTGTTCTCACAACTGTGTGTGCAGGTCTGATCATAATGTCCCTTTAAGCCCCCGAGAAGACACAAGGTTCTGTCTGTTCTGCAACTTTTTGTCTCTATAAGAATGGGAAAGTGTTGTACCTATCAAGTTCAGAGCCTTGAGAATAGTGTTAGTCCCTCAGACGTGTCCGACACATTGCATTGCGACCCTGTGGACCGTAGCCTGCCAGGCTTCTCTGTCCATGGAGTTCTGCAGGCAGGAATACTGGATTGCATTGCCATTTCCGTCTCCAAATACTGCAGGCCAACTGCAGCATACTCCCTGATGGACTATGTACTCACTTGCAAATTCCAAGTCTGCATACAGTGTATTCACACAGGCATCTTGAAATGGCCCAAAAGAGGGTCAGCCCAGATGGTGGGTTTGTGGAAGGTCCCTGGAAGGAAGTCAGAGGCTGAGTCCCAGGACCTCCCCACCCCTCACTCCCAAGCTCAGCTCAGGAGCCCTTCCAGGATTCACCAGTGTCACTCCAGAATCCCAGTGCCCCCACCTCACCCCCGATCAAGTTCCCTGGGCTCAAGTGAGACATGGGTCCCGGGAGCCCCGGGAGGACTCACCTGTAGGGTTCAGAGTCCTCTGGCCCAGACTCAGCCCTGGAAGTGAGAGATTTGCCACCAAAAGCTTGGGCTGATTCTCTCCCCATCAGGATCCCTGGCCCCTCCAGCTGCCCGAGCTCTGACATTCCTGTGAACTGGGGGTGGGGTGGGCCTCCCATGTCCTCCTGCGGTCCCCTCCTGCCCTCCACATCTGGCTGAAGCAGAGGAGCACAGAGAGGATGGAAGTCATGTCTCCAGCTCTGAGCGCCCAAACACCCCCACTCCCGCCCTGTGCAGGTGAGGAGACCACGGGGCCCTAGAGGACAAACAGGATGTGGCCCCTGGGGAGCTGCCGCCGTCCCTCGGGTTCCCATGGCCGGGGATCTGAAGCAAGAGGGCGGCCCCTCCATGGACCTGGCAAGGATATCTCCAGGCAGGGCTCAGGACGCATCTCGGCCCAGACCTGAGATTTCACCTCTCTCTTTCTGCCCACTCTGACCCCCTGCTATATAGGGTGGGACCCAGGTTCTCGTCCTGAGTCAGCCCTGGACAGTCTGGCTCCAACTAGGACTCAGAACTTTATTTTCCCAGTCCCCTCCAGACATGGAATTTACTTCTCGTCTTCAGTCAGTTCATAAATTATTTCAGAGCACCTACTCTATACCAGGCAGTGGTGCCACAGAGCAGAAATACACCCACGACCCAGGTAGACCCATCTTCTGTAGGTGCCTGAAGAACTCAGATTCTGCAGAATGCGGGCACAAATGCCAATATTCAATTATTTTCTTAAAAGATATATGAGAATAACTGGAGCCCACGTCTACATTGTCAACATTCAATACAATGAAGATCACGGCATCTGGTCCCAGCACTTCATCGCAAAAAAAAAAAAAAAAAAAATTAGTGAAACAGTGGAAACTGGCATAATTTCTTTTCTTGGGTTCTAAAATCACTGCTGACAATGACTGCAGCCATGAAATTAAAAGACACCAGATCCTTGGAAGAAAAGTTATGACAAACTTAGACAGTATATTAGAAAGAAGATACATCACTTGGCCAACAAAGGTCTGTATAGGCAAGGCTATGGCTTTTCCAGTAAGCATGTACAGATGGGAGGAAAGAGAAAGTCAAAGTGAAAGTTGCTCAGTCGTTTCCAACTCTTTGTGACCACCTGGTCTATACAGTCCATGGAATTCTCTAGGCCAGCACACTCGAGTGGGTAGCCTATCCTTTCTCCAGGAGTCTTCCCTACCCAGGAATCAAACTGGGGTCTCCTGTATTGCAGGAGGACTCTTCACCAACTGAGTGATCAGGGAAGAACTACAGATGTGAGAATTGGACGTAAAGAAGGCTGAGTGCTGAAGAAATGATGCCTTCTGACTGTGGTGCTGGAGAAGATTCTTGAGAGTCCCTTGGACTGTAAGGAGATCACACCAATCAATCCTAAAGGAAATCGATCCTGAATATTCATTGGAAGGAGCGATGCTGAAGCTGAAGCTCCAATCTCTGGACCACTTGATGCAAAGAGCCAACGCATTGGAAAAGCCCCTGTTGCTGGGAAAGATTGAGGGCAGAAGGAGAAGAGCGCGACAGAGGGTGCGATGGTTGGATGGCATCAGTGACTCAGTGGACATGCGTCTGAGCAAATTCCGGGAGATGGTGAAGGAGAGGGAAGCCAGATGTGCTACGGTCCAGGGGGTCGAGAAAGTCAGACGTGATTTAGTGACTAAAAAACAACAACGTGTACACTGTAATTGAGGGAATAGCTGTTTGAGGAGGTGGAGAGCCACGGGGTAGGAGCGAGTACATTCCAGAGAGAAAAGAGCATTCCTTAGGACCTTGGGGACTCGGGGACTTTCTGAGGGGGGCAGCGGGAGTTCGTGGTTGTCATGTCAGGTGCTATCCACTGTGCAAGGATGTTCGATTTTATTTTTAAGAGAAAAGGAATATATAAGCAAAACACTATGATAAAAATTTATAGAGGTCATATTATATTAGCTGCTAAAGAGAAATGGGAAGTGAGAGAAAATTGCTCAGTAGGGTCCAACTCTTTGCGACCCCATGGACAACACAGTCCATGGAATTCTCCAGGCCAGAATATTGCAGTGGGTAGCCTTTCCCTTCTCCAGGGGACCTTCCTAACCCAGGGACTGAACCCAGGTCTCCCACACTGCCAGCGGATAATTACCAGCTGAGGAGTGTGTAAATTGTACACAAGGAGAGTGCAAATTAAAACTTTTTTATTTAAAAAGAAATAATGATTGATCTTCAATGATCTCAATATGGGTGTGTCAACCAGCATTCTTAATGATTTATGTGGATTTTTCATATTAAAATTACCCCAGGGAGGGAGGAGCCAAGATGGCGGAGGAGTAGGATGGAGAAACCACTTTCTCTCCTAGAAATTCATCAAAAGAATAACTGAACGCAGAGCAAACTTCACAAAACAACTTCTGATCACTAGCTGAGGTCATCAGGCGCCAAGAAAAGCAGCCCATTGTCTTTGAAAGGTGGTAGGACAAAATTTAAAAGATAAAATGTGAGTCAAAAGAGCTAAGGACGGAGATCCGTCCCGGGAAGGGTCTTAATAGAGGACATTTCCAGACACCAGGAAACACTCGCAATGGCGGGCCTGGGGGAAGTGTTTGAATCACAGAGTTTGAATCTGACTGGGAGGGATACAATAAATAAAACCCACAGATTACGAGCCTAAAAGCAACTCCCAGCAGAAAAGTACCCCAGACGCCCGCATCCACAGCCAGCAAGTGGGGGCGGAATGGAGAGGAGCGGGCGGCATTGCTTGGGGCAGGGGCCGGGCCTGAGTGCCCTGAGGGCAACCGGAGGGAGCTTTTGTGACTTGCCAACTTGAACTGTGGGACAGCAAAAGAGAGAGAAAATTAACCGGCCGGAACACACTGCCGGCCGTTCGCAGAACAAAGGGACCGAGAAAGTCCTGAGGAGAGCTCGCAGGCTGCGGACCGGCCCAGCCCCGCTGGAGGCAGGAGGCAGGGGAGAAGGGAAGGGGGTCAGGCTCGGCCCCAAGGACCGCATCCCCTGCCGCACTGCAGACGGGCCTCCGCCTTCTAATCAAAGACCTCCCGAGATTCTGGATGGTCGACATCCACCGGGAGGGTCGTGGCTAGACACGGTACACGTGCCCGTTCGGCGCGGGCGGGGATTGGGGCTGGGGACACGGAGGGAAGAAGACGCGCCGCACCCGGGGAGAGAGCGCCCGACAAGCGCCTGGCTGCCTGAGCCAGTCGGGCGGCGTAGGGACAAACCGCAGGCGCAGCTTTGTGTACCGCGCTTTTGTGAATCACCCGAGGGCTGGAACCGCGCACAGCGAGGGGCGCGCTCCATGCAGAGCAGCCGGGAGCCTGAGCAGCAGACGGGGAAAACGGCGCCGGCCCCTCCCCGCGGCGCCGGCCCCTCCCCGGAGCACCCGCCCTTCCCCGGAGCGCCGGCCCCTCCCCGCGGCGCCAGTCCCTCCCCGCGGCGCCAGCCCCTCCCCCGGGGCGCCGGCCCCTCCCCGCGGCGCCGGCCCCTCCCCGCGGCGCCGGCCCCTCCCCTCGGCGCCGGCCCCTCCCCAGAGCGCCTGCCCCTCCCCGCGGCGCCTGCCCCTCCCCGGAGCGCCTGCCCCTCCCCGCGGCGCCGGCCCCTCCCCGGAGCGCCTACCCCTCCCCGCGGCGCCTGCCCCTGCCCCCGAGCGCCTGCCCCTCCCCGGAGCGCCTGCCCCTCCCCGCGGCGCCTGCCCCTCCCCGGAGCGCCCGCCCCTCCCCGGAGCGCCCGCCCCTCCCCCTGAGCGCCCGCCCCTCCCCGCGGCGCCTGCCCCTCCCCTCGGCGCCGGCCCCTCCCCAGAGCGCCCGCCCCTCCCCGGAGCGCCCGCCCCTCCCCGCGGCGCCTGCCCCTCCCCGCGGCGCCCGCCCCTCCCCGGAGCGCCCGCCCCTCCCCGGAGCGCCCGCCCCTCCCCGCGGCGCCGGCCCCTCCCCAGAGCGCCTGCCCCTCACCGCGGCACCAGCCCCTCCCCTCGGCGCCGGCCCCTCCCCATGGCGCCAGCCCCTCCCCCGGGGCGCCGGCCCCTCCCCCCATGGCGCCTGCCCCTCCCCCGGGGCGCCGGCCCCTCCCCCCGAGCGCCTGCCCCTCCCCGCGGCGCCTGCCCCTCCCCGCGGCGCCGGCCCCTCCCCGCGGTGCCTGCCCCTCCCCGCGGTGCCGGCCCCTCCCCAGAGCGCCCGCCCCTCCCCGCGGCGCAGGCCCCTCCCCGCGGTGCCTGCCCCTCCCCGCGGTGCCGGCCCCTCCCCGGAGCGCCCGCCCCTCCCCGGAGCGCCCGCCCCTCCCCATGGCGCCAGCCCCTCCCCCGGGGCGCCGGCCCCTCCCCCCGAGCGCCTGCCCCTCCCCGCGGCGCCGGCCCCTCCCCGCGGTGCCGGCCCCTCCCCGCGGCGCCGGCCCCTCCCCAGAGCGCCCGCCCCTCCCCGCGGCGCCGGCCCCTCCCCGGAGCACCCGCCCTTCCCCGCGGCGCCGGCCCCTCCCCAGAGCGCCTGCCCCTCCCCGGAGCGCCCGCCCCTCCCCGCGGCGCCAGCCCCTCCCCGGAGCGCGACGGAACTAGCTACCTGAGTAAGAATCCACCTCCGCCCGCCTGTGTCAGCACGGAAATTAGGCGCGGAAGAAACCTGCAACAGAAGCCAAATAAACAAAGGGAACCGCTTCAGAAGGGACCGGTACAACAGATTAAAATCTCTGTAGGTAACACCGACTTCACCGGAAGGGACCTGTAGATACCGAGAAGTGTAACCTGGAACGAGGAGATATCTGAAACTGAGCCGAACCCACACTGACCGCAACAGCGCCAGAGAAATTCCTAGATATATTTTTTCTTTCTTTTTTTTTTTTTTAAGTAAGAAAAAAATTTTTTTTTTCTTTTTTCTTTTTTCTCTTTTATTTTCCTTTAAAATTCCCTATTACTCCCCCATTACTCCTTAACTTGCATTTTCATAGATTTTTATGATTTTTTTAATTAGGTAAAACAATTTTTTTTCTCTTTTTTTTTCTTTTTCTTCTTTTTTTTTCTTTTCTTTTTTCTTCTCTTCTATTTTCTATTTTTCTTCTTCTCTTATTTCTTTTAAAGTCCTCTAGTACTCCTCTTACTACTCTTTAATTTTCATTTTCAATACACTATAACCTTACAGAAAAAAAAAAAAAAAAGAAGGGAAGCCTTATTTTTAAACCAAACTTCATATATATTTCTAAAATTTTTTTGTATGTTTTGGTTTTCATTTTTAATATAGTATTTTTAAGAGTCTAACTTCTACTCTAGATTTTTAATTTTTGTTTTTCAGTATATGATATAAATTGTGAACATTTAAGAATCCAATATTCAGCTCCCATTTTTATTCAGGAGTGTGTTGATTATTCTCTCCCAATCTTGACTCTCTGTTTTCTACCTCAGAACACCTCTATTTCCTCCTTTCCCCTTCTCTTCCCAATCCAATTCTGTGAATCTTTGTGGGTGTCTGGGCTACAGAGAACACTCTGGGATCAGACAACTTCGTAGATCTGTCTCTCTCCTCTTGAGCCCCCCTTTTTCTCCTCCTGCTCATTTCTATCTCCCTCCTCCCTCTCTTCTTCCCCATGTAACTCTGTGAACCTCTCTGGGTGTCCCTAACGGGGGAGAAACTTTTCAACATTAACCTACAAGTTTTATTATCAGTGCTGTATGGTTGGAGAAGTCCTGAGACTACAGGAAGAATAAAACTGAAATCCAGAGGCAGGAGACTTAAGCCCAAAACCTGAGAACACCAGAAAACTCCTGACTACATGGATCTTTAAGTAGTTAGTGACCGTCCAAAAGCCTCCATACCTACACTGAAACCAACCACCACCCAAGAGCCAATAAGTTTTACAGCAAGACATACCACGCAAATTCTCCAGCAACGCAGGAACATAGCCCTGAACGTCAATGTACAGACTGCCCAAGGTCACACCTAACACATAGACCCATCTCAAAACTCATCACTGGGCACTCCATTGCTCTCCAAAGAGAAGAAATCAAGATTCACGCACCAGAACACTGACGCAAGCTTCGCTAATCAGGAAACCTTGACAAGCCAATCATCTAACCCCATCCACTGGGTAAAACCTCCACAATAAAAAGGAACCACAGACCTCCAGAATACAGAAAGCCCACTCCAGACACAGCAATCTAAACAAGATGAAACGGCAAAGAAATACCCAACAGGTAAAGAAACATGAAAAAAGTCCACCAAGTCAAACAGAAGAGGAGGAGATAAGGAATCTACCTGAAAAAGAATTTAGAATAATGATAATAAAAATGATACAAAATCTTGAAAGCAAAATGGAGTTACAGATAAATAGCCTGGAGACAAAGATTGAAAAGATGCAAGAAATGTTTAATAAAGACCTAGAAGAAATAAAAAAGAGTCAATTAAAAATGAATAATGCAATGAATGAGATCAAAAACACTCTGGAGGGAACCAAGAGTAGAATAACGGAGACAGAAGATAGGAAAAGTGAGGTAGAAGATAGAATGGGGGAAATAAGTGAAACAGAGAGGAAAAAAGAAAAAAGGATCAAAAGAAATGAGGACAACCTCGGGGACCTCTGGGACAATGTGAAATGCCCCAACATTCGAATCATAGGAGTCCCAGAAGAAGAAGACAAAAAGAAAGGCCATGAGAAAATACTCGAGGAGATAATAGCTGAAAACTTCCCTAAAATGGGGAAGGAAATAGCCACCCAAGTCCAAGAAACCCAGAGAGTCCCAAACAGGATAAACCCAAGGCGAAACACACCAAGACACATATTAATCAAATTAACAAAGATCAAACACAAAGAACAAATACTAAAAGCAGCAGGGAGAAACAACAAATAACACACAAAGGGATTCCTATAAGGATAACAGCTGATCTATCAATAGAAACCCTCCAGGCCAGAAGGGAATGGCAGGACATACTCAAAGTAATGAAAGAGAATAACCTACAACCTAGATTACTGTACCCAGCAAGGATCTCATTCAGATATGAAGGAGAATTCAAAAGCTTTACAGACAAACAAAAGCTGAGAGAATTCAGCACCACCAAACCAGCTCTTCAACAAATGCTAAAGGATCTTCTCTAGACAGGAAATGCAGAAAGGTTGTATAAACATGAACCCAAAACAACAAAGTAAATGGCAACGGGTTCACACCTATCAATAATTACCTTAAATGTAAATGGGTTGAATGCCCCAACCAAAAGACAAAGATTGGCTGAATGGATACAAAAACAAGACCCCTATATATGCTGTCTACAAGAGACCCACCTCAAAACACGAGACACATACAGACTAAAAGTGAAGGGCTGGAAAAAAATATTTCACGCAAACGGAGACCAAAAGAAAGCAGGAGTCACAATATTCATATCAGATAAAATAGACTTTCAAATAAAGGATGTGAAAAGAGACAAAGAAGGACACTACATAATGATCAAAGGATCAATCCAAGAAGAAGATATAACAATTATAAATATATATGCACCCAACATAGGAGCACCGCAATATGTATGGCAAATGCTAACGAGTATGAAAGAGGAAATTAATAGTAACACAATAATAGTGGGAGACTTTAATACCCCACTCACAACTATGGATAGATCAACTAAACAGAAAATCAATAAGGAAACACAAACCTTAAATGATACAATGGACCAGCTAGACCTAATTGATATCTATAGGACATTTCACCCCAAAACAATCAACTTCACCTTTTTCTCAAGTGCACACGCAACCTTCTCTAGAATAGATCACATCCTGGGCCATAAATCTGGTCTTGGAAAATTCAAAAAAATTGAAATCATTCCAGTCATCTTTTCTGACCACAGTGCAGTAAGATTAGATCTCAATTACAGGAAAAAAAATTGTTAAAAATTCCAACATATGGAGGCTAAATAACGCGCTTCTGAATAACCAACAAATCATAGAAGAAATCAAAAAAGAAATCAAAATATGTATAGAAACGAATGAAAATGAAAACACAACAACCCAAAACCTATGGGACACTGTAAAAGCAGTGCTAAGGGGAAGGTTCATAGCATTACAGGCTTACATCAAGAAACAAGAAAAAAGCCAGATAAATAACCTAACTCTACACCTAAAGCAATTAGAGAAGGAAGAAATGAAGAACCCCAGGGTTAGCAGAAGGAAAGAAATCTTAAAAATTAGGGCAGAAATAAATGCAAAAGAAACTAAAGAGACCATAGCAAAAATCAACAAAGCTAAAAGCTGGTTTTTTAAAAAAAATAAACAAAATTGACAAACCATTAGCAAGACTCATTAAGAAACAAAGCAAGAAGAACCAAATTAACAAAATAAGAAATGAAAAGGGTGAGATCACAACAGACAACACTGAAATACAAAGGATCATAAGAGACTACTACCAGCAGCTCTATGCCAATAAAATGGACAACTTGGATGAAATGGACAAATTCTTAGAAAAGTATAACTTTCCAAAACTCAACCAGGAAGAAATAGAAGATCTTAACAGAACCATCACAAGCAAGGAAATCGAAACTGTAATCAAAAATCTTCCAGCAAACAAAAGCCCAGGACCAGATGGCTTCACAGCTGAATTCTACCAAAAATTTAGAGAAGAGCTAACACCTATCTTACTCAAACTCTTCCACAAAACTGCAGAAGAAGGTAAACTTCCAAACTCATTCTGTGAGGCCACCATCACCCTAATTCCAAAACCAGACAAAGACGCCACAAAAAAAGAAAACTACAGGCCAATATCACTGATGAACATAGATGCAAAAATCCTTAACAAAATTCTAGCAAACAGAATCCACCAACATATTAAAAAAATCATACACCATGACCAAGTGGGCTTTATCCCAGGAATGCAAGGATTCTTTAATATCTGCAAATCAAGCAACGTAATACACCACATTAACAAATCGGAAGATAAAAACCATATGATTATCTCAATAGATGCAGAGAAAGCCTTTGACAAAATTCAACACTCATTTATGATTAAAACTCTCCAGAAAGCAGGAATAGAAGGAACATACCTCAACATAATAAAAGCTATATATGACAAACCCACAGCAAGCATCAGCCTCAATGGTGAAAAATTGAAAGCATTTCCTCTGAAATCAGGAACAAGACAAGGATGCCCACTCTCACCACTACTATTCAACATAGTGTTGGAAGTTTTGGCCACAGCAATCAGAGCAGAAAAAGACGTAATAGGAATCCAGATAGGAAAAGAAGAAGTGAAACTCTCGCTGTTTGCAGATGACATGACCCTCTACATAGATAACCCTAAAGACTCTTCCAGAAAATTACTAGAGCTAATCAATGAATATAGTAAAGTAGCAGGATATAAAATTAACACACAGAAATCCCTTGCATTGCTATATACTAACAATGAAAAAACAGAAAGAGAAATTAAGGAAACAATACCATTCACCATTGCGAGAAAAAGAATAAAATACTTAGGAGTATATCTACCTAAAGAAACAAAAGACCTATACACAGAAAACTATAAAACATTGATGAAAGAAATCAAAGAGGACACAAACAGATGGAGAAACATACCGTGTTCATGGATTGGAAGAATCAATATTGTCAAAATGGCTATTCTACCCAAAGCAATCTATAGATTCAACGCAATCCCTATCAAGTTACCAACGGTATTTTTCACAGAACTAGAACAAATAATTTCACAATTTGTATGGAAATACAAAAAACCTCGAATAGCCAAAGTAATCTTGAGAAAGAAGAATGAAACTGGAGGAATCAACCTGCCTGACTTCAGACTCTACTACAAAGCCACAGTCATCAAGACAGTATGGTACTGGCACAAAGACAGAAATATAGATCAATGGAACAGAATAGAAAGCCCAGAGATAAATCCACGAACCTATGGACACCTTATCTTTGACAAAGGAGGCAAGGATATACAATGGAAAAAAGACAATCTCTTTATCAAGTGGTGCTGGGTAAACTGGTCAACCACTTGTAAAAGAAAGAAACTAGAACCCTTTCTAACACCATACACAAAAATAAACTCAAAATGGATTAAAGATCTAAATGTAAGACCAGAAACTATAAAACTCCTAGAGGAGAACATAGGCAAAACACTCTCCGACATAAATTACAGCAAGATCTTCTATGACCCACCTCCCAGAATATTGGAAATAAAAGCAAAAATAAACAAATGGGACCTAATGAAAATTAAAAGCTTTTGCACAACAAAGGAAACTATAAGTAAGGTGAAAAGACAGCCCTCAGATTGGGAGAAAATAATAGCAAATGAGGAAACAGACAAAGGGTTAATCTCAAAAATATACAAGCAACTCCTGAAGCTCAATTCCAGAAAAATAAATGACCCAATCAAAAAATGGGCCAAAGAACTAAGCAAACATTTCTCCAAAGAAGACATACAGATGGCTAACAAACACAGGAAAAGATGCTCAACATCACTCATTATCAGAGAAATGCAAATCAAAACCACAATGAGGTACCATTACCCGCCAGTCAGGATGGCTGCTATCCAAAAGTCTACAAGCAATAAATGCTGGAGAGGGTGTGGAGAAAAGGGAACCCTCTTACACTGTTGGTGGGAATGCAAACTAGTACAGCCACTATGGAAAACAGTGTGGAGATTTCCTTAAAAACTGGAAATAGAACTACCATATGACCCAGCATTACCACTTCTGGGCATACACACTGAGGAATCCAGATCTGAAAGAGACACCTGTACCCCAATGTTCATCGCAGCACTGTTTATAATAACCAGGACATGGAAGCAACCTAGATGCCCATCAGCAGATGAATGGATAAGGAAGCTGTGGTACATATACACCATGGAATATTACTCAGCCGTTAAAAAGAATTCATTTGAATCAGTTCTAATAAGATGGATGAAACTGGAGCCCATTATACAGAGTGAAGTAAGCCAGAAAGATAAAGAACATTACAGTGTACTAACACATATATACGGAATTTAGAAAGATGGTAACGATGGCCCTATATGCAGGGCAGAAGAAGAGACGCAGAAGTACAGAACAGACTTTTGAACTCTGTGGGAGAAGGTGAGGGTGGGATGTTTTGAAAGAACAGCATGTATATTATCAAGTGTGAAACAGACCACCAACCCAGGTGGGATGCATGAGTCAAGTGCTCGGGCCTGGTGGGCTGGGAAGACCCAGAGGAATCGGGTGGAGAGGGAGGTGGGATGGGGGACCGGGATGGGGAATACGTGTAACTCTATGGCTGATTCATATCAATGTATGACAAAACCCACTGAAAAATAAAAAATAAATTTTAAAAAAAGTGAAAAAAATAAAAATAAAATTACCCCAGGATAAGGCAAAAACCCATCAACAAGTGATAGAAATTATAGAGTCTACCTTTTTCTCTACTTTTGGTTGGGAGTGGAAAAGGAAATTGAGTCTGAGTGTTCTGAGAAGAGCGGATATGAGAGAGCACACAAATGTTAAATGACCCATTTTCTTAGTGTGTGTGTGTGTGCATGTGTGTGTGTGTGTGTAACTGCACCAATATCATTTGGAGGGAAGAAGAGGTGAGAGCTGAGGTTGGCGGGGGAGGTCACCTCTGGAGAACCATGAGCAGGCTTGAATTCAAATAGAAGAGTTTGGAGTTGGCCCTGAAGATGTGGGTACCATGGAAGGATTTGGGGCAGAAAGCAGATTCTGAAATGTGAGTTAGAAAGATGAAATGTGGAGGGTGAACTGAAGAAGGAGTGTGGGTCTGGAGCTCAGAACCGAGGGAGGTTATGGCTGGGATCCAGGTGTGGCTGTGGGCTGGACTATGTGGATGGAGAGGACAGCAGGGGTCAGGGGGACCCTGGAGCCTGAATTCTTTTACTGGGTGATTGAATACGAGATGCAAGAGTGGAAGAGTAAGTGTGACCTTCACTCCCTGCCTTGGTTGGGCCGAGGCAGGAGCGATGCCCTCAGAGACCTGGTGAACTGTGGGGTGGGGGAGTGAGTAGGGCTGGGGAGATTTGCAAAGTACACTCTGCTCTCACAAGAGAGCACAACTCTTCCTCTTTGGCTGAGAGGGCAGGCTTTACTTCTCCCAAGGACAGGCCAGGGTGTGTAAGAAGCAGGATGTGTCTCTGTCCCCTTGAGGTGAAGCATGTGAGTCATTTCTGTCCCTTCAAAGCATCCTTTGATGCTGCAGCTTGCTCTCCTCTTCATCCAACAGAGACTCCAGGATTCAGACTAGAATGGTCCTCATCAGAGTTCCTGATCATTGACAGTGGCATATATTAATACATGTGAAATATTTCCATAAAGTGAAATTAAACTAAGAGAGCCTTATTTTTAAGCTGCTAAAGTCTGCTTGCTAACGTCATCAACCTCCTCAGGAAGTGGTATTGCCAGCCATTGAAAACTATTTATCTATCTATTTATGTATCATCATGGGGAACAAAAAGCAAACCAATCTAGTATTCTTGCCTGGAGAATCCCATGGACAGAGGATTCTGGAGACTACAGTCAAAAGGGTCACAAAACGTTGGACACGACTGAGTGATTAAGCACATGTATTGTCTATCTATCCAGTGTCCTTGGGTTATAACTGGTACACAACCCTGCAGTGTACAAGCTAAAGACTCAACTTACATCTGTAATGAAAAGCCTACATTTTCACATATGTCACACAGCAGCGTGGTATATGCTCTCTCACAGTGGCAACAAGAAACAGAACTCCAGGCTGTCTTCACTTCTAGCGACCCTGACATTTCTCTTAGTAAAAGAGTTTTGGGGCTGCTTAGTTCTAAGCCAGGACAAAGATCACACAGAGAGAGCTCAATGAGCAACTAAGGCTCCGTGGAGCTTGACCTTAGCCCCACTTGCCAGCTCAGTTCCCACCGGGGTCCTCATGGTGTTATCGTTCAGCCCTCCGCTTGGGTGAGCCAAGCCACATCGTGCCGCCAGTTGATAATTTAAAAGGCACAAGATGCTCAAATCCTTTGCTTCAGTGAAAAGAAGCAAAAAAGACAAAATGCGCAGTTATTGATGGATTCACACAACACATGCAAAGCCTCCCTGGGGCAAGCGTTCTCTCTGGGGGCAAACGTTCTCTCTGCAGCCCTTCAGAGATCTGGAGTGGAATGTCCAGTAGACCTTTCTGTGATGACGGGACTTTTAAAACATCTGCTCTGTCCAGCACCCTGGCACCTGGCCACAGGACGCTACTGAGCAGTTGCAATGTGGTGGGTGTGACTGAAGAACTGAATGCTTTTTTCATGTATGTGTAGAGTCAATGTCTCTACCACGTGGCTGGGTAACTACTTTATCGGCCAGTGCAGGTCCAGACTGAGGGGGATTTTGTTGCCCTGTTTCTACCCCTGGAACTCCAGCACCCTCAGCGCATACAGCTGGGAAAGAGCATAAAGACGCACGCACTGGCTCTTTAAGACTCCAGCCAGGAAGTGACACATATCACCTCTACTAGTAGCCTATTGGCCAGAAGAGACACGCGGCCCCGCCCACCTGTAGAACCTGCCTGGTGACTGTGGTCAGGAAGAGGGAGAGAGCTGGAAAAAATGGTAAGCGCCAGAAATATATACCATAATCATTTTATTTTAATTTTACCTCTGCATGGGGGAGAAAGGGAAAGTGTTATTTTGGCTTAGCTAAGAGAAGGAAATGGCAACCCACTCCAGTTTCCTTTCCTAGAGAATCCCACGGACAGAGGAGCCTGGGGGGCTACAGTCCAAGGGGTCGCAAAGAGTCGGACAAGACTGAGCAACTAAACAAGACAAGTCATGCCTTCAAGAAAAGTAGAGTTCAGCAAAGGGGCACTGGACAGTGAATTCTTTCTAACAGCGACACCCTGTGGCTGACTGAGAGAACTGCATCTTCCCAGATCCCCTGGGATCACCAGAAATCGATGTGGGACCCCAGTGTGTACTCAGGGAATCGCTTCCCAGCTCTAAGATTTAGGATAGTCAAGTGAATCGCCATCTTGGGCTTGGTGACACGACACTTGTCAAAGAAAATAGTTCCCTGTGCTATACAGTAGGACCTTGTTGTTTATCCATCCTGTATATATAATAGTTTGCATCCACTAACCCCAAACCAAGTGGGCCTTAGAAAGCATCAGTGAACAAAGCTAGTGGAGGTGATGGAATTCCAGTTGAACTACTTCAAATCCTGAAAGATGGTGCTGTGAAAGTGCTGTACTCAATATGCCAGCAAACGGGAAACTCAGCAGTGGCCACAGGACTGGAAAAGGTCAGTTTTCATTCTAATGCCAAAGAAAGGCAATGCCAAAGAGTGTTCAAACTACTGCACAAAGGACTCATCTCACACGCTAATAAAGTAATGCTCAAAATTTTCCAAGCCAGGCTTCAGCAGTACATGAACCATGAACTTCCAGATGTTGAAGCTGGTTTTAGAAAAGGCAGAGGAACCAGAGATCAAATTGCCAACATCGCTGGATCATCACAAAAGCAAGAGAGTTCCAGAAAACATCTATTTCTGCTTTATTGCCTATGCCAAAGCCTTTAACTGTGTGGATCACAATAAACTCTGGAAAATTCTGAAGGAGATGGGAATACCAGACCACCTGACTTGCCTCCTGAGGTCAGGAAGCAACACTTAGAACTGGACATGGAACAACAGACTGGTTCCAAATAGGAAAACGAGTATGTTAAGGCTGTATATTGTCACCCTGCTTATTTAACTTATATGCAGAGTACATCATGAGAAACGCTGGGCTGGAAGAAGCACAAGCTGGAATCAAGATTTCTGGGAGAAATATCAATAACCTCAGATATTCAGGTGACACCACCCTTATGGCAAAAAGTGAAGAGTAACTAAAAAGCCTCTTTATGAAAATGAAAGAGGAGAGTGAAAAAGTTGGCTTAAAGCTCGACATTCAGAAAACTAAGGTCATGGCATCCAGTCCCATCACCTCATGGCAAATAGATGGGGAGACAGTGGAAACAGTGGCTGACTTTATTTTTCTGGGCTCCAAATCACTGCAGATGGTGATTGCAGTCATGAAATTAAAAGATGCTTACCTTTTGGAAGGAAAGTTATGACCAACCTAGATAGCATATTAAAAAACAGAGACATTACTTTGCCAACAAAGGTCTGTCTAGTCAAGGCTATGGTTTTTCCAGTGGTCATGTATGGACGTGAGAGTTGGACTGTGAAGAAAGCTGAGCACCAAAGAATCGATGCTTTTGAACTGTGGTGTTGGAGAAGACTCTTGAGAGTCCCTTGGACTGCAAGGAGATCCAACCAGTCCATCCTAAAGGAGATCAGTCCTGGGTGTTCATTGGAAGGACTGATGCTGAAGCTGAAACTCCAAATCTTTGGCCACCTCATGCAAAGAGCTGACTCATTGGGAAAGACCCTGATGCTGGGAGGGATTGGGGGCAGGGGGGGATGACAGAGGATGAGGTGGCTGGATGGCATCACCGACTTGATGGACATGGGTTAGGTGGACTCCAGGAGTTGGTGATGGACAGGGAGGCCTGGCATGGTGTGATTCATGGGGTTACAAAGAGTTGGACATGACTGAGTGACTGAACTGAACTGAACTCCAGACTCCTAGTCCATCCCTTCCCCAACCCCCACCTTGGCAACCATAAGACTGTAGAGAACGGCTTTTTATGGCTGTCTGACTTCCCTCATTTCTTTCCATCCAGGGAGAAGACTGCGTCCTCCTCTCCTTTCTGCCAGTCCTTAGCAACTCCACTTTGCAGTACCTTATGACAGGCAGCTCCTCCCATGTTTTTTTTTTTTTTTTTTTTTTTTTTAGCTTTAGGACATTTATTGTTAAGGAGTCTTGTGGTTGGCAGTCAGCTCAACATTGTAATCAAGGTCTTAGAATTTTTCTGGTTTTTCATTCTCTCCTTTCTTTAGCTTGTTGAATCTGCTTGGATTTTGCCTCATGGTGGCAAGATGGCCATTGCAGTTCCAGATGCCACATCTTTGTTCAAAACAAGAAATAGGAGAAAGCCACCCTGTCAGCACACCCACCTTTAGTGTCTGCCCTCGTGCCGTTTTTTAAAATCAAGGTACAATACACAAAACATAATATTTACCATTTGAACCATCTTAAAGTGTACAATTGATTCAGTGATATTTTGTGCATTCCCAGTGTTATGCAATATAGAGTTTCCCAGGTGACGCTAGTGGTACAGAACCTGCCTGCTGATGCTGGAGATATAAGAGGTGCAGGTTCAATCCCAGGTCAGGAAGATCCCCTGGAGGAGGGCATGGCAACCCAGTCCAGTATTCTTGCCTGGAGAATCTCAGGGAGCCTTGTGGGTTACAGTCCGTGGGGTCACAGAGAGTTAAACATGACTGAAGCAGCGTAGCACAGCAACACAATGTTATGCAACTATCACCACTGTCTAGTTCTAGAACATTTCACCACTTTGTTAAGAAATCGGGAACCTGTGAAGCAATCAGTCCCAATTGTCCCTTCCCCCCAGCCCTGGGCATAAATCCACTTTGTGTCTCTACAGACTTGCCTGTTCTGCATATTTCATAGAGATGGAATCATATAATATGTGCTCTCTTGTGTCTGCTGTCTTTCACTTGGCATGTTTGTTTTCAAGTCGGTGCTTCATTCCTTTTGATGGTGGAATAATATTCCGCTGTAGAAATATACATTTTGTTTATTCTTTCTTCAGTTGGTGGACACCTGAGATGTCTCCATCTTTTGGCTCTTATGACTAATGCTGTTACAAACGTTCATGTACAAGTTTTTTTTTAATAATTGAAGTATAATTACAGTATTGTGACGGCTTTTGCCATATATCAGTATGAATTGGCCATAGGCATACATGTGTGTGCTCCATCCTGAACCCTGGTCCCACCTCCCTCCCCACCCCATCCCTCCAGGATGTCACAGAGCACCAGCTTTGGGTGCCCTGTGTCATACAACAAAGTCACACTGACTGTCTATTTTACAGAGCGAAGTGAAAGTCACTCAGTCGTGTCCGACTCTTTGTGACCCCATGGACTGTACAGTTCATGGCTTTCTCCAGGCCAGAATACTGGAGTGGCCAGCATGTTCCTTTTCCAGGGGATCTTCCCAACCCAGGGATCGAACCCGGGTGTCCCGCATTGCCAGCAGATTCTTTACCAGCTGAACCACAAGGGAAGCCCAAGAATACTGGAGTGGGGTAGCCTGTCCCTTCTTCAGGGGATCTTCCCAACCCAGGAACCAAACCAGCATCTCCTGTGTTGTAGGCGGATTCTTTACCAACTGAGCTATCAGGGAAACCCATCTATTTTAATATGGTACTGTATTTTTTGTTTTATTTATTTTGGCTGCGTTGGGTCTTCCTTGCTGTATACAGGCTGTCTCTAGTTGACGCAGGCATGGACTTCGTGCTGCACAGCATGTGAGATCTTAGTTCTCTGATCAGGGATCACAGCTGAGTCCTGTGCATTGGAAAGCAGATTCTTCGCCACTGGACCCCGGGGCAGTCCCAGTGCTTCTCCCTCTCGGCTTCCTTTCGCTGCTCCTGTTTCCTCAGCATGCTTCTGTATTTTCCCCGGCAGGTTCTGTTAGACAAGCAGGAGCAGCTGCTCTTATGTCCTGGTAGCCCCCAGGACTGCCCACCCTTGCCACGTCTGTTACCTGCCATGTGCCTCCCTTCCCTCCCTCCAATCTGATTTAATTTTCTCTCTGCTCAGCTGAGGTGTCCCTGGCTTACGAGCACTGGGGCATTTGCTAAATGGGACCAGGACAGGGTCAGGGGACTGGGACAGGGTCAGAGGACCAGCGGTGGGGAGACCCCAGAGCCAAGATGGTCACAGAAGACAGCAGAGAAACTGGAGACGAAGGAGCAGATGGTGCAAGGATACCGGACCATCCATCCCGAATGCAGACTTTGTAGGTACTGAATCCATGCAGGAATGGATCTTTGACTTACGACAAGTTAAGCAGTCTCTCATACACTGACAGCTGTAAATTCATGAGGATAAATGAGAAAGGGATCCCTACCTCACACCACACACACACACAATCAATTCTAGAAGTCCTAAGACCCAAAGTGACTCAGATGGTCATCTGCCCACAGTGCAGGGGACACAGGTTCGATCCCTGGCTCAGGAAGATCCCCTGGAGAAGGGAAGGGCTACCCATTCAAGTATTCTTGCCTAGGAAATCCCATTTCCAGAGCCATTTCCTCTGTCTTGGCTCTCAAAACAGAGCCTGGTGGGCTACAGTCCATGGAGTCACAAAGTGTCCAACTGGACTGAGCAATTAACACTGTCACTAAGACCTAAACATGGGAGATTTCAGAGAACAGATTTCAGATGTTTATGACCAATATCTTTCTTATGATAATGAAAGATTTCTCAAACAAGAAAGACTAAAGACAAAGCATTAACTGTAAAAGGGAATAGTTAAAACAGAGTCTTCCCCAGTCCCCTGCTGCCCAAACCTTGAGGTGGGTTGAAAGTAGTAAACCAAGGACCCAGGACTGATGCCCCCACCGAACTATTTTCAGTCTGTGATAAGGCAAGTTGACGTTGAGTGTCAGGTTTTCTGAATTTTTATGTCAACTTGAGAATGAGGCTTCTGAGGGTTATGTTAAGTCTTTATTAATAAATTCATTTTTTATAGCATATCAGTGTACACACTGGTTGATCACAACAGATAAGGAGAGGCACTGAAATAGACAGGAAAATCAGGAAATTCTACTTCCAAAAAACACGAGTGGGAAAAGAAATGTTTGCAACACTTTATTTACCAAAAGAGATAAAACGATAAATTCAAACAAGAAAAATTAACAAAAAATTTCAAAAAATAAAGGGCACTCTGCAAGTATTCCTAACGCCCAATAAACACAAGTAGAGCTCAGCTTCTCTCCCATCAGGGAATCAATATGAAAAATCACAGAGAAGTCTCCAGACAGCAGATGAGCAAACATCACAAAGGCGCACATCCTAAATGTCCCTGAGGATCAGCAGGAGCGCTGGGCGATCGAGGCTGGTCAAGTTCCCCCAGGCAGCACCCACCAAACCCGAAGGCACACCGGGAGCGGCAGTTCCATGGCCGGCTTAGGAACCAGCTGAACTGCCCGCGTGCGCCCTAAATAAAGTGGAGGGGACACTCGGAGCAGCGCGGCCCCCGAGGGGCGCTCCACAGTGACACAAACGCCCCTCCGCAGGCTGGATACACGGAGATGCATCCCTCCCGACAGTGACCTAGCGGTTTCCTGGTGATTGGCCAAGCCGCTGGGGTTTCTACACGCCACGCGCAGGCCTGGGTCTGCAGGGACAGATGGTTCTATAAATTCAGAAACTGCCTGGGGCTCGAGTCATCCACAGAGTCATCTCCCTTTTGGTACTCTGAGAACAAGACGGAGGGAGATTCGTGGGAGGGTTCTTGCAGCGGGAAGAGGTCTATGAAATCAAAGATGACAACAGAGTCTGGCCAGGAGTCCGAGGCGGCGCAGGGGTCCTGAATCCAGTCTGGAGTCGGGGCTGAAGTTGGACCTGGGGTCGAGGCTGGAGCTGCCGTAGGGAAGTCCTCCTGGGCGCCCTGCGCCTGGGCGCACCCGGCCCGGCCTTGGCTGGGGACGCCGCCGGGCGCTGGTGTGCTGAGCATGCCGGCGGGGCTGGGCGGAGAGGGGCTGCGGAAACCCGAGCTCTCTGGGGTCGCAGAGTCTGCAGCCGCGGCGGCAGGGGTAGAGGCAGTCCCGGGAGCGGGGGCATCGGGGACTTCGCCTTCGGTGGGAACGCTGCGGGGACCCTGGCCAGGCCCCTGGGTCAGTCGCTTCAGCCGAGCGTTTTTGGCCCGGCGGTTCTTGAACCACACCTGGGGAGACAGAGGGGCCGGGGAGGAGGCGTCAGTGGAGGGTCCTTGCGCATTTGCGGCCGCTGGGGGTGGGTCGGAGGCTGCCCGCCGTTGGAGCGGAAGCCGGCCTCGCGCGCGGCTCTCTCGGTCCCCCAGCTCCAATTAGAGGCTCCTGGAGTTTTCAGGAGGCCGCAGAGGAGACCGGAAGAGGGCGGGAGTGGCCGGCCTTGGTCACTCAGGGGCTCGAGCGCTAGGAAGGGGGTCTGCCAGAGGGGCTCCCTGGGTTCCCCAAGGCCCTGAGATCCGGACCCCGGGAGAGCCCTTGCTTCCTGAGTGACCCAGGCCGTGCTCCGGCCCCTTGGACCTAGGAGGGGCGGAAAGCTGGCCCCCGGATGCGGTGCGTGGTAAGTGCCAAGGTGGGAGCTGGTCCTGGGACGGCTGTGGGGACGGGGGGTGGGATCTGACCTGCACTTTGTACTCCTCCAGGTTGAGCCGGGCCGCCAGGTCCTCGCGGGCCCGGTAGCTCGGGTACTGGTCGTTTACGAAGTGTTCCTCGAGCACGTGTAACTGTTCTTTGTTGAACACAGTGCGCTGCCGCCGCTGCCTCTTTGCGGGTCCTGAGAATCGTTGGGGGAGAAGGAGGGTCAGACGAAGCCCACCTCCAGATGG
The DNA here is from genome assembly GCF_963930625.1 of Muntiacus reevesi. NCBI lineage: Eukaryota > Metazoa > Chordata > Mammalia > Artiodactyla > Cervidae > Muntiacus > Muntiacus reevesi. Next base: position 277,829,706 of record NC_089250.1, read on the forward strand.
TCCCCAGCACGCCTCCCCCGGCCTGGCTCAGGCCCTGGTGAGCGGGTGGGGGGGCTCACGCTTGCGGACAGAGGCCGGCGCAGAGCTAAGCATGTGGCATCCGGCCGGCCGCCCCTGGTGCCAGCCTGACTGTCCTCCCCCCACCCCAGCCCTGGCACCTCTCTGGGCCTCAGTGTCCACATCCTTGCGATGGGCCTGATCTCAGCCCCAGGGCCCCCAGCCTGGGGAGGCAGGCAGGAAGGAAGGGCTCTCCTGGGCGCCAGGTCCCCTCACTATCCAAGGGCTGAAGCGACCCTGATGTTTGCAGGAGGCCGCAGTGGGCCGGCTCTCTGTTCATCTCCTCCAGATAAGGTAATTCCATCCCCCAGACTCTGCAGTGTCCTCCCCACCGCAGGAAGCCCTCTCGGACAGCTGGGCCCTCCTCTGGGTGCCCAGGAGGCCTGTGGCCTCGGCCGCAACCCCAGCCTCTGGCCCAGGCCTTTCACCCTGACCCATACTCACCCATGGTAGACTGGGGTCTTAGTTCCTCAGTGCTGCTCTGCTCTCTGCGTTTGGGGCTCTGCAGGAACATCTGAGGCCAGGGTCCTCCACCCCAGCTTTATATACTATGCCCACCTTGACACGCCCTACAGGACCCACCCTCTTTTGCCCCACCCTCTTGCAGGAGATGCAATTATCGATTAATCCTTTCATTGCTGAGCAATTACTGCTCACTGAGTCCTGTCCTGGGGGCTGTCAGGAAACCTCTGGGGTCCTGCCCCCTTTCCCGAGGTGAGTGAATGAACTGGGTTTCCACGCTTGACTCAGGAGCTTAGGTCCCTGGAGTCCAGCCCCTCCTGGACTCCACAGAGTGCATAGGCCTGGGTCTAAAGATCAGGTTGAACTCATGGCTTGTGCCAGGGTCTCCTGGGAATTCCTGGACACTCTCTCTCCTGGTCAGAGGAAAGCACAGTTTAGGATGCCCATTCCCAGGGACTTTGATTATCAGCAATGGGATGAAATTAAATAGGTGATCAATACAACACAAAACACAGCAAAGAGATCTTGTTCTTTGATTTATGTCACTGCGAACTGTCACTCGGGGTTGCATTCCACTATAAGTGGACATTTACCTGGCTTCCTTTTTTGCCAACATTCTGCCTTAACTGGACATCTTTCCTGCTTTTTGGGCACCTGGAAACACACTGGCCACCAAGACAGTTGATGGCGGTACTGTCAACAGGGGAGAATCCAATAATTTCCTTGGTGTATAAGATGTGACCAGAGACCATCCTCTGATGATTTCTTAAAGGAAATTAAGTGTAGTTTATTGACTAGATTGGCAAAGATTGAGAAGAGGGTCTTTGCCTGGGATTGGTAGGGGAAGGTGTGGGTATCTGGCTTGCTCATGCTTTGCTAGTGTGGGTTGGTGTTTGGGACGGACTTGATGATATCCTGATGATATGTTGTTGTTTACTCTCTAAGTTGTGTCCAACTCTTTGTAACCCCATGGACTGTAGCCCACCAAGGCTCCTCTGTTTATGGAATTTCCCAGGCAAGAATACTGGGGTGGCCTGCCATTTCCTTCTCCAGGGAATTTTTCCAACCCAGGGATTGAACGCAGGTCTCCTGCATTGGCATGAAGATTCTTTACCGTTGAGCCAGCAGGAAAGCCCAGTATCTGCCAATACCCTCAGCCAGAGGTTATCAGGAAGATGCTGGGGGTGCCTCTGTTCTGTCCAGACAGCTGGGTGGGTGCTCCCATTCTCTTGTGGCCAAGCCCTCATGGGGTCAGAGGTCAGCACAGTCCAAAATGCTGGAAATAGATGAGGGATCAAATTCAAAATTAAATAAAACATATAGACATCTTCGAAAACCAGCATGAACATCCGAAAGTTCACACTTCATGTATTTCTGAAGCCTGGCTTGGAGAATTTTGAGCATTACCTTATTAGCGTGTGAGATGAGTGCAATTGTGCGGTAGTTTGAGCATTCTTTGGCATTGCCTTTTTTGGGGATTGAAATGAAGACTGACCTTTCCCTGCCACTGCTGAGTTTTCCAAATTTGCTGACATACTGAGTGCAGCACTTTCACAGCATCATCTTTCAGGATTTGAAATAGCTCAACTGGAATTCCACCACATCCACTAGCTTTGTTCAAAGTGATGCTTCCTAAGGCCTACTTGACTTCACATTCCAGGATGTCTGGCTCTAGGTAAGTGATCACACTATCGTGATTATCTGGGTCATGAAGATCTTTTTTGTACAATTCTTCTGTGTATTCTTGCCACACAAACTGGTTTTAGAAAAGGCAGAGGAACCAGAGATCAAATTGCCAACATCTGCTGGATAATCGTAAAAGCAAGAGAGTTCCAGAAAAACATCTATTTCTGCTTTATCAAATATGCCCAAACCTTTGACTGTGTGGATCACAATAAACTCTGGAAAATTCTGAAGAAGATGGGAATACCAGACCATCTGACCTGCCTATTGAGAAACCCGTGTGCAGGTCAGGAAGCAACAGTTAGAACTGGACATGGAACAACAGACTGGTTCCAAATAGCAAAAGGAGTACGTCAAGGCTGTATATTGTCACCCTGCTTATTTAACTTATATGCAGAGTACATCATGAGAAACGCTGGGCTGGAAGAAGCACAAGCTGGAATCAAGATTTCTGGGAGAAATATCAATAACCTCAGATATTCAGGTGACACCACCCTTATGGCAAAAAGTGAAGAGTAACTAAAAAGCCTCTTTATGAAAGTGAAAGAGGAGAGTGAAAAAGTTGGCTTAAAGCTCGACATTCAGAAAACTAAGGTCATGGCATCCAGTCCCATCACCTCATGGCAAATAGATGGGGAGACAGTGGAAACAGTGGCTGACTTTATTTTTCTGGGCTCCAAATCACTGCAGATGGTGATTTCAGCCATGAAATTAAAAGATGCTTACTCTTTGGAGGGAAAGTTATGACCAACTTAGACAGTGTATTAAAAAGCAGAGACATTACTTTGTCAACAAAGGTCCATCTAGTCAAGGCTATGGTTTTTCCAATGGTCATGTATGGATGTGAGAGTTGGACTGTGAAGAAAGCTGAGCACTGAAGAATCAGTGCTTTTAACCCTCTTACACTGTTGGTGGAAATGCAAACTAGTACAGCCACTATGGAGAACAGTGTGGAGATTTCTTAAAAAACTGGAAATAGAACTGCCATATGACCCAGCAATCCCACTTCTGGGCATACACACTGAGGAAACCAGATCTGAACGAGACACATGCACCCCAATGTATAATAGCCAGGACATGGAAGCAACCTAGATGCCCATCAGCAGATGAATGGATAAGGAAGCTGTGGTACATATACACCATGGAATATTACTCAGCCATTAAAAAGAATTCATTTGAATCAGGCCTAATGAGATGGATGAAACTGGAGTCCATTATGCAGAGTGAAGCAAGCCAGAAAGATAAAGAACATTACAGCATACTAACACATATATATGGAATTTAGAAAGATGGTAATGATAACCCTATATGCAAAACAGAAAAAGAGGCACAGATGTACAGAATAGACTTTTGCACTCTGTGGGAGAAGGCGAGGGTGGGATGTTTCAAGAGAACAGCATGTATATTATCTATAGTGAAACAGATCACCAGCCCAGGTGGGATGCATGAGACAAGTTCTCAGGCCTGGTGCACTGGGAAGACCCAGAGGAATTGGGTGGAGAGGGAGGTGGGAGGGGGGTTCGGGATGGGGAATACATGTAACTCCATGGCTGATTCATGTCAATGTATGACAAAACCCACTGCAATGTTGTGAAGTAATTAGCCTCCAACTAATAAAAATAAGTGAAAAAAAAAAAAAAAAGAATCGATACTTTTGAACTGTGGTGTTGGAGAGGACTCCTGAGAGTCCCTTGGACTGCAAGGAGATCCAACCAGTCCACCCTAAAGGAGATCAGTCCTGGGTGTTCATTGGTAGGACTGATGTTGAAGCTGAGACTCCAATACTTTGGCCACCTGATGGGAAGAGCTGACTCATTTGGAAAAACCCTGATGCTGAGAAAGACTGAGGGCAGGAGGAGAAGGGGATGACAGAGGATGAGATGGTCGGATGGCATCACTGACTCGATGGACATGGGTTTGGGTAGACTCTGGGAGTTGGTGATGGACAGGGAGGCCTGGCGTGCTGCAGTTCATGGGGTTGCAAAGAATCGGACACAACTGAGTGACTGAACTGAACTGATAGGCATCTTCAGGCTTCCCAGGTGGTGCAGCAATAAAGAACCTGCCTGCCGGTGCAGGAGATGCAAGAGACGTGGGTTTGATCCCTGGGTCAGGAAGATCCCCTGGAGGAGAGCATGGCAACCCACTCCAGGATTCTTGCCTGGAAAATTCTATGGACAGAGGAACATGGCAGGATACAGTCCCACGGGGGTCACAAAGAGTCAGACACGACTGAGTCACTGAACATAGATGTTATTATAGGTCTGGCTCATTGTTTTGGTGGCTACTTTGGGTTGGATGTAGGGAAGTTTCATAGTCCACCAGCCAGCTCTAGCATATTTTAACCCTCATAAATATGCCAGTGGAGAGCAGGAAAGCAAGGCCCTTGCCCTCAAAGGCTCTGCAATGCAGCATTCATCTGGCCAGGAAAATCATGAATAGATGGAGAAACTCACTGATACTGTCTCATGATATGATAAAATTTACTTATTCATTTACTTGGCTATGCCGGGTCTTAGTTGCAGCATGCAGGATGGCCTTTGCTCATGTGGGATCTTTGGTCACAATGCACAGACTCTCTCTAGTTGTGTTGCACAGGCTTCGGTAGTTGTGGCACTCAGACTTAGTCACCCTGAGGCGTGTGGGATCTTACTTCCCTGACCAGGGGTCGAACCCACGTCCCCTGCATCACAAACCAGATTCTTGACCACCGGATCATCAGGGAAATGCTGGAAGTATATAATTTAAAGTTGGAAAAGTTGGTGGCTGCATTACTCACAAGAGCCACAAGTGGAAGCTAAATGGAAATGACCACCCACTGATGAAGGGATAAGCAAAACATCGTACACTCATACAATGGAATACTGTTTAATCATAAGAGGGAATGAACTATTGACAGGCGACAACATGGAAGAACCATGAGAACACTACACTGACTGAAGGAAGCCAGACCCCACAGGTCACGAATTGTATGATTCCATTCATAGGTAGTGGTTTAGTCACTAAGTCGTGTCTGACTCTTGCAACTCCACGGACTTGCCAGCCTGCCTGGTTTCTCTGTCCATGGGATTCTCCAGGCAGGAATACTAGAGTGGGTTGCCATTTCCTTCTCCAGGCGATCTTCCCAACCCAGGGATAGAACCCTTGTCTTCTGCATTCCAGAACAGAAAAACCCAGGGAGAAGATAGACTAGCAGTTTCCAGGAATTGGGAATGCTGGGGGTGGCAATTGGGATTCCCCAATGGTGAGTGTGGGGTTTCTATTTAAGGTGATGAAAAGTTCTAAAATGAATTGTGGTGAGGGATACACAACTCTGTGAGTAAAGTGAAAACCATGAAATTGTACACTTTAAGAACAGTTGTACGTATTTAGTTTTCACTGTGCAGGGTCAGCGGTGTGCACAGCCTGTCTCTGATTACCGCCGGCAGGGGCTCGTCTTCCTTGCAGTGTCCTTCCTCACTGTGGCGACTTCTCTTGTTGCAGAGCACAGGCTCTCGAGCATGTGGGCTCCAGTAGTTTCGGCTCCCAGGCTCTCGAGTGTGGGCTCAAAAGTTGTGGCCCACAGCCTAGTTGTCCCGAGTGAGGCATGTGCAATCTTCCCGGACCAGGGGTTGAATCCGTGTCCCCTGCATTGGCAGGCAAGTTTTTAACCACTGGGCCACCAAAGAAGTCCCTGTATTATACACTTTAAAGCACTGGTCCCCAACCCTTTTGGCACCAGGGACCAGTTTTGTGGCAGACAGTTCTTCCCCAGACTAGGGATGGAGGGATAGTTTAGGGATGATTCAAGTGCATTACATTTATTTTGCACTTTATTTCTATTATTATTACATCAGTTCCACATCAGATCATCAGGCATGAGATCCTGGAGGTTGGGGATACCCTCTTTAAAGGGGTGAATTTTGTGTCATGTGAATACATATCAATAAAAATATACAAATGAATGTAATGCCAATTTCATTGCCCATTGGATTGATCAAGACATCTGGGACACAGGAGGAGAATTTTGGCTTTCTCTCCCTGCTGTTTGGGTGTACATTGGTACACAATTTTTGGAGGTGTTGAAGACAGAATTGGTGACATTTGATAAGGATCAAATGAGTGCAGTGCCCACTGACTCAGTGGTTTTTATCCTAAGAGATTTCTTCTGGGAGAATTCTTGACTACTGTGAACAAGCATGAGTATATTTGCTTGAACTATCAATCAGCTGAGTTGATTGGATTAATTCACATCTGGGTTTTTATCCTAAGGGATTTCTTCTGGGAGAATTCTTGGCTACTGTGAACAAGCATGAATATATTTACTTGAACTACCAATCAGCTCAGTTAATTTGATTAATTCATGTTGGTGAATGAGAGAATGATTAAATAATTCTTAACAACTTCGGAAATGCTAATTAACAGTTAAAAGGAAAGAGGAGTAGAACTTTTAATAACAATTGATGATTTTCAGTGTAGTTTTTGCTTTGTTTACCTGGTGGGTCTTCTTTCTGCTTGAAATAGATGTGTCTGGAACACATCTTGTTAGACTTTTTTTTTTTTGGCTCCCAAATCTAGTCTAGAAAACTTGAGGCTGATGGCTAATGTTGTGTTGCATGATTCGATGAAGGTGCAGTTTTTGACATGGAAGTAATGTCAAAAAATGAACAAAATCATACACATTGTTCATTTCTGAGGATGTATACGTTCAGCACGCAAAAGATCTATAGCATGCATCTATAATATGTTTAAATTAACAACAAAACATGGAGCAAACATGAATTATCCAGGGACTATGGCAGATGTTGGGCTTCCCGGATGGTTCAGTGGTAAAGAATCCACCTACCAGTGTGGAGACGCAGGAGATGTGGGTTCCATCCTGGGTAGGGAAGACCCCCTGGAGGAGGAAGTGGCAACGCACTCCAGTATTCTTGCCTGGAAAATCCCATGGACAGAGAAGCCTGGTGTGTTGCAGTTCACGGGGCTGCAGAGTCAGACATGACTGAGTGACTGAGCACACAGGCATGGGCAATGTTAAATATTCATCTTCTCTCTTTCTTATTGCTTAGTTATTATTACTTTTTAAATTTGAAAGCAGAAAACAAGAAAAATGTCTGGTTCTGGATCCTGCTTGGATCATGTGGGTGCCCTGCCCTCTGTTCTTCTGACCCGATTCATCCCAGGGCCGGATGGAAATCCAGAGGGCAGAGCCCGCCCAAGCACAGCTGGGGAGGGATGTAGGGAGAGAGCAAGAGCTCCTGAGGGTTCCTCCTTGGCTTCCCAGGCTACTGTCCAATTCCTAGATTCAGATGGATAGAGGGGTTGCCTGTGGCCTGGAATCTGCTTGGGCAAAAGAGAAGGAGCTGGGAAGAGAGTTAATAGAAATACGTGCTAAGAGGAAAAAAATTAGTTCATTCATTTTGATTCAATCAGAACGGAAACAATGGCTGTCTCTCCATCCATCAGTTCCTTGATCTCTTCTGCAGCCCTCTCCCTGGCAAACCCAGATTCTGATCCTCCCAGAATGGTTGCTCCATTTCTGCCTCCAGCCTCAAGGATGTTCATGGACAGGGAGACTCTCCCTGCTCTCTCCGCAATGAGGCATCACTCCGCATAAGGGATGAAAAAGAGAAAGCTGGGTTTTGAAGACAACAGTGGGGAGACAGAGATAAAATGGGAACAGAGAATTGGATCTCTGCTTTCTGGAAACTCTGGCCTGTCTTTCCGTCACTGGGGTTCCACTTTGTGTCTCCAGACACTGCTCTCTACCTCCATCTTCATTCTTGAAACACAGTCCATCCCCCATTTTTTTTTTATTGTTTATTGCAGACTCCATATTTGCCAATTTGCCAAACTCATGACCATTGAGTCAGTGATACCATCCAACTATCTCATCCTCAGTCACACCCTTCTCCTCTTGCCCTCAATCTTTTCCACCATCAGGGTATTTTCCAATGAGTCAGCTCTTCACATCATGTGGTCAAAACATTGGAGCTTCAGCATAAGTCCTTCCAATGAATATTTAGGGTTGATTTCCTTTAAGGTTGACTGGTTTGATCTCCTTGTTGTCCAAAGGACTCTCAAGAGTCTTGTCTAGCAGCACAGTTCAAAAGCATCAATTCTTTAGCACTCAGCCTTCTTTATGTCCAACTCTCACACCCATACATGACTACTGGAAAAACCATAGCTTTGACTACATGGACCTTTGTCACCAAAGTGGTGTCTCTGCTTTCTAGCTTTGTCATAGTTTTTCTTCCAAGGAGCAAATGTCTTTTAATGTCATGGCTGCAGCCACCATCTGCAGTGATTTTGGAGCCCAAGAAAATGAAATCTGTCACTGAGGTGCTTTAGTTTCTCTGCTTTCTGCCATTAAGGTAGTGTCATCTGCATATCTGCGGTTATTGATATTTCTCCTGGCAATCTTGATTCCAGCTTATGCTTCATCCAGCCCAGCACTTCACATAATGTACTCTGCATAGAAGTTAAATAAGCAGGGTTACAATATACAGCCTTGATGTACTCCTTTCCCAATTAGGAACCAGTCCATTGTTCCATGTCTGGTTGTAACTGTTGCTTCTTGACCTGCACACAGGCTTCTCAGGAGGCAGGTAAGGTGGTCTAGTATTGCCATCTCCTTACGAATTTTCCAGTTTGTTGTGAGCCACACAGTTAAAGGCTTTAGCATAGCCAGTGAAGGAGATTCCCTTGGTGCCCTTGACTCTCAGGCTCCTGGAAATCACCACCACGGACAGGGGTGAAGAGGCCCCCTTCACTCTGCCCTGCACACTGTGGGGTTGATTCCCTTGGTGTCCTTGACTCTCAGTTCAGTTCAATTCAGTCACTCAGTCGTGTCTGACTCTTTGTGACCCCATGAGCCACAGCATGCCAGGCCTTGCTGCCTATCACCAACTCCCAGAGTCTACACAAACCCATGTCCATTGAGTCAGTGATGCCATCCAACCATCTCATCCTCTGTCGTCCCCTTCTCCACTTGCCCTCAATCTTTCCAAGCATCAGGGTCTTTTCTAATGAGTCAACTCTTCGCATGAGGTGGCAAAAGTATTGGAGTTTCAGCTTCAGCTTCAATCCTACCAATGAACACCCAGGACTGATCTCCTTTAGGATGAACTGGTTGGATCTCCTTGCAGTCCAACGGACTTTCAAGAGTCTTCTCCAACACCACAGTTCAAAAGCATCAATTCTTCGGCACTCAGCCTTCTTCACAGTCCAACTCTCACATCCATACATGACCACTGGAAAAACCATAGGCTTGACTAGATGGACCTTTGTTGGCAAAGTAAAGTCTCTGCTTTTTAATATGCTATTTAGGTTGATCATAACTTTCCTTCCAAGGAGTAAGCATCTTTTAATTTCATGGCTGCAGTCACCATCTGCAGTGATTTTGGAGCCTGCAGAAATAAAGTCACCCACTGTTTCCATCTATTTGCCATGAAGTGATTGGACCAGATGCCATGATCTTAGTTTTCTGAATGTTGAGCTTTAAGCCAACTTTTCAGTAGGCGCTAAGAGAAGGCATCAGAAGACAGACAGACTGAAACCACAATCACAGACAACTAGCCAATCTGATCACAGGACCACAGCCTTGTCTAACTCAATGAAACTAAGCCATGCCATGTGGGGCCACCCAATATGATCGGGTCATGGTGGAGAGTTCTGACAGAATGTGATCCACTGGAGAAAAGAATGGCAAACCACTTCAGTATTCTTGCCTTGAGAACCCCATGAACAGTATGAAAAAACAAAGTGATAGGATACTGAAAGAGGAACTCCCCAGGTCTGTAGGTGCCCACTATGCTACTGGAGATCAGTGGAGAAGTAACTCCAGAAAGAATGATGGGATGGAGCCAAAACAAAAACAACACCCAGTTGTGGGTGTGACTGGTGATAGGAGCAAGGTCCAATGCTGTAAAGAGTAATATTGCATAAGAACTTGGAATGTTGGGTCCATGAATCAAGGCAAATTGGAAGTGGTCAAACAGGAGATGGCAAGAGTGAATGTCGACATTTTAGGAATCAGACAACTAAAATGGACTGGAATGGGTGAATTTAACTCAGATGACCATTACATCTACTACTGTGGGCAGAAATCCCTTAGAAGAAATGGAGTGGCCATCATAGTCAACAAAAGTGTCCGAAATGCGGTACTGGGATGCAATCTCAAAAATGACAGAATGATCTCTGTTCACTTCCAAGGCAAGCCATTCAATATCATGGTAATCCAAGTCTATGCCCCGACCAGTAATGCTGAAGAAGCTGAAGTTATATGGTTCTATGAAGACCTACAAGACCTTCTAGAACTAACACCCAAAAGATATGTCCTTTTCAGTATAGGGAACTGGAATGCAAAAGTAGGAAGTCAAGAAACACCTGCAGTAACAGGCAAATTTGGCCTTGGAGTGCAGAATGAAGCAGGGCAAAGGCTAATAGAGTTTTGCCAAAAGAACACACTGGTCACAGCAAATGCCCTCTTCCAACAGCACAAGAGAAGACTCTACACAAGGACATCACCAGATGGTCAACACCAAAATCAGATTGATTATATTCTTTGCAGTCAAAGATGGGGAAGCTCTATACAGTCAGCAAAAACAAGACCGGGAGCTGACTATGGCTCAGATCATGAACTCCTTGACTCTCAGGCTCCCGGGGATCAGCACCACGACAGAGGCCACCTTCACTCTGCCCTGCACACCGCGGGGCTGAGTCCCTCGGCGCCTTTGACTCTCAGGCTCCCGGGGATCAGCACCACGGACAGAGGCCACCTTCACCCTGCCCTGCACACCGCGGGGCTGAGTCCCTTGGCGCCCTTGACGCGCAGGCTCCCAAAAATCAGCAGCACGGACAGAGGCAGAGGGGCAGCCTCCTCTCTCTCTCCTCAGCTGGTGGCTTCCCCTTAACACACAGTTCTTCTCATTCTGAGCAGCCAGTATACTGGGGCAAGTGAGCTCAGTTATACTTGGGACCTGAAGCCCCCTCCCTTCACCCCACCCCACCCTTGATCCTGTGGGAAGCAACCTGTAAAGGTTTATTGGGAAAGGGGGAACAGGAGGTCGCCCAGGGCCCGGGAGACTTTGTCTCCTCTAGGCTAGGAGGCCTCGGTTACTCAGCGGACGGGGAGCTGGCCCATGTGGGTGGGGTCTGCAGGCCCCAGCTGCTCCCTGGAACAAGGACAGGAGGATGTGGGGTGTGTCTGGGTCTTCATGCTGCTTTTAGCTCCATGTCGTCCCTCAAAGCCCAGAGCGTTCCACTCTTCAGTCCCCTCTCTGCACACCTAGCACTGCCTGGACCCTGGGAGAGGGTACGTGGAGTAGACGGAGAGGCATCCCCTTATATTATCCATCTCTCCATGAAGTGGGGTCACCTGTGGCTCGCATCCCCAGGTCTCCCTTCTTTCCATGCAGCCCAGAGCTGCCCAGGGACAGGACTGAGCTGTAGGTCTAACTCCTCAGTGGGTATGGGCAGGGGACTCCTCTTCCAAGACCAGGAGCTCCAGGGGGTCGCTGGGGAGCGACAGCAGGTGGGGGGCGGTGCTCTGTGAGCTGTAGCACCTGTAGGTCCCCCCGTGGTCCAAGATCACAGCTCTCAGGGTGAAGTTGGCCCGGACGGGCGGAGCCGTGTCCTGCAGACGCAGGTGCTGGGGAGGAGCGAGCGAGCCCTCCTTGGACAGATGGAAGGTGTCTGAGCGGACCTCAGAGTGACACTGCAGGGTCACGTCCTCTCCCCGGGGCACTGAGGCCCCCGGGCGGGCGGAGAGGGAGGGTTTCCTGTGCATTCCTGGGGGAGGTCGGGGGTGATGAGCAGAGAGCCCCTCCCCACACCCCAGACCCTGAGCTGAGGGGCCTCCCTGTGAGCCCTCCCAGCTCCTCTCAGCCCGTCTGTGTGGGTCTCTTTTTTTGTCTTTGATTGTTTTTCACTTTAGTTTTGGTGGCACAGTGCTGCATGTGGGATGTTAGCTCCTTGACCAGAGATTGAACCTGTGCCCCCTGCAGTGGACAGGCAGCGTCTCAACCACTGGACAGCCAGGGAAGTCCCACGTCTGGGTCTCCTTAATCTTCATGCCTCTCACTCCTGTTTTCACATCCGCCCCCCCCCCCGCCCCCCGCCCCAGACCCCTGTCCCACCTGCGCCTCTGCTCCAGGACCCTCTCTCTGGACCCAGCACCACCAGGGCCAAGCCTGGTCCAGCGCTCTGAGCAGACAGTCAAGACCTGGGCCAGGACAGGGGCTCCTCACCCACAATCAGGATGTCCAGGGGGGTGCTGGGGGCTGACCACGCATAGGAGAGGTTGTGCCCACTGTAGCATCTGCACCGGCCCCCGTGGGTGCTGGAGAAGGAAATGGCAACCCTCTCCAGTATTCTTGCCTGGACAATTCCATGAACAGGAGAGCCTGCTCAACTACAGTCCATGGGGTCGCAGAGTGTCAGATATGGCTGAGTGACTAACGCTTTTACTTAACACTTTCCATGGGTGCTGGTCACATGACCCAGGGGAAGTTGGGGCTCAGCCACCCTCCTAGATGGAGGGGAGAGGTGAGCCCCTCATCCTTCGTCGGAGCGAATCTGCCAAAGCCAGCCTCCGAGCAATGCCAGAGGGTCAGGTTGTCTCTGGGGCGCACAAGCAAGCCAGGCTTGGGGAGAGGGAGGGCGCCCTGTACACTCCTGGGCAGAGGGGCTGTGTTAAAGGGGGACCTCCAGCCCACTGACCCTGGCTGTGGGTTGGGAGAGGAGGGGTTCACCTGAGCCCACACTCTGCTCCTCTGCCCGTGAGGAGGCTCCCACTGTGGGAGGGACCTGGCCCTCCCTCTTACCTGTCAGCACCAGGAGCAGGGGTGACTCCACTCTGACCCACTGTTCCTGCTGTGATATGCACACTGACACTGCCCAGTAATGCTCAAGCTCCTAGACTAATGGAGAAGCTGGCCTTGTTACTGGAGTCCTGTGGGGGCCGAGTAACCAGGGGGCTGGTTGGGTGGAAGCAGGAAGTCTGGTGGGGACTCACCTGATTGTACCGGTCCCACTGGTCCCAACACAGTCCTGGAAGAGAGTTTCCTGTTAGCACCATCCTCCACCACACATTGTAGGCGCTGCAGGTCTGGTGTGGGCCCATGCATGCTGGGGTCAGATCTGGGGCTGAGTGCATCCCCCTTCCCCTGGAACGTCTGTCCCCTTTAAGACTTCTGTGACCTGGGGTCTCAAAAGACCCAAGCTTGGGAGGACAGTGAGAGTCTGTGTTGTGGCACTGCCTCTCATGGTCCCTACTCTTTCAGTTCAGTTCAGTCGTTCAGTCGTGTCCAACTCTTTGCAACCCCATGGACTGCAGCACGCCAGGTTTCCCGGTCCATCACCAACTCATGGAGTTCACCCAAACTCATGCCCATTTAGTCGGTGATGCCATCCAACCAGCTCATCCTCTGTCAGCCCCTTCTCCTCCTGCCCTCAATCTTTCCCAGTATCAGGGTCTTTTCCAATGAGTCACTTCTTCACATCAGGTGACTGAAGTACTGGAGTTTCAGCTTCAGCATCAGTCCTTCCAATGAACACCCAGGACTGATCTGCTTTAAGATGGACTGCTTGGATCTCCTTGCAGTCCAAGGGACTCTCAAGAGTCTTCTCCAATACCACAGTTCAAAAGTATCAATTCATCGGCACTCAGCTTTGTTTATAGTCCAACTCTCACATCCATACATGACTACTGGAAAAACCGTAGCCTTGATTAGACAGACCTTTGTTGGCAAAGTAACATCTCTGCTTTTTAATATACTGTCTAGGTTGGTCATAACTTTCCTTCCAAAGAGTAAGTGTCTTTTAATTCCATGGCTGCAGTCACCATCTTCAGTGATTTTGGAGCCCAGAAAAATAAAGTCAGTCACTGTTTCCACTGTTTCCCCATCTATTTCCCATGAAGTGATGAAACTGGATGACTTGATCTTAGTTTTCTGAATGTTGAGCTGTAAGTTAACTTTTTAACTTCTTTCACTTTCATCAAGAGGCTCTTTAGTTCTTCACTTTCTGTCATAAGGGTGGTGTCATCTGCATATCTGAGGTTATTGATATTTCTCCCGGCAATCTTGATTCCAGCTTGTGCTTCTTCCAGCCCAGCATTTCTCGTGATGTACTCTGCATATAAGTTAAATAAGCAGGGTGACAATATACAGCCTTGATGTACTCCTTTTCCTATTTGGAACCGGTCTGTTGGTCCATGTCCAGTTCTAACTGTTGCTTCCTGACCTGCATACAGGTTTTTCAAGAGGCAGGTTGGGTGGCCTGGCATTCCCATCTCTTTCAGAATTTTCCACAGTTTGTTGTAATCTACATAGTCAACGGCTTTGATATACTCAATAAAGCAGAAATAGATGTTTTTCTGGAACTCTCTTGCTTTTTTGATGATCCAGCAGATCTTGCCAATTTGATCTCTGGTTCCTCTGCCTTTTCTAAATCCAGCTTGAACTTCTGGAAGTTCATGGTTCATGTATTGCTGAAGCCTAGCTTGGAGAATTTTGAGCATTACTTTACTAACGTGTGAGATGAGTGCAATTGTGCAGTAGTTTAAGCATTCTTTGGGATTGCCTTTCTTTGGGATTGGAATGAAAATTGACCTTTTCCAGTCCTGTGGCCACTGCTGAGTTTTCCAAATTTGCTGGCATTTTGAGTGCAGCACTTTCACAGCATCATCTTTCAGGATTAGAAATAACTCAACTGAAGTTCCATCACCTCCACTAGCTTTGTTTGTGGTGATGCTTCCTAAGGCCCACTTGACTTCACATTCCAGGATGTCTGGCTCTAGGTGAGTGATCACACTATTGTGATTATCTGGGTCATGAAGATCTCTTTTGTACAGTTCTTCTGTGTATTCTTGACACCTCTTCTTAATATCTTCTGCTTCTGTTAGGTCCATATCATTTCTGTCCTTTATTGAGCACATCTTTGCATGAAGTATTCCCTTGGTATCTCTAATTTTCTTGAAGAGATCTCTAGTCTTTCCCATTCTATTATTTTTCTCTATTTCTTTGCACTGATCACTGAAGAAGGCTTTCTTCTTTGGAACTCTGCATTCAAATGGGAATATCTTTCCTTTTCTCGTTTGCTTTTCGCTTCTCTTCTTTTCACAGCTACTTGTAAGTTCTCCTCAGACAGCCATTTTGCTTTCTTACATTTCTTTTTCTGGAGGATGGTCTTGATTCTTGCCTCCTGTACAATGTCACGGACCTCTGTCCATAGTTCTTCAGGCACTCTATCAGATCTAATCCCTTTAATCTATTTGTCACTTCCACTGTATAATTGTAAGGGATTTGATTTGTGTCATACTTGAACGGTCTAGTGGTTTTCCCTACTTTATTCTATTTAAGTCTGAATTTGGCAATAAGAGTTCATGATCTGAGCCACAGTCAGCTCCCAGTCTTGTTTTTGCTGACTGTATAGAGCTTCTCCATCTTTGGCTGCAAAGAATATAATCAATCTGATTTTGGTTTTGGCCATCTGGTGATGTCCACGTGTAAAGTCTTCTCTTGTGCTGTTGGAAGAGGGCGTTTGCTGTGACCAGTGCGTTCTCTTGGCAAAACTCTATTAGCCTTTGCCATGCTTCATTCTGTACTCCAAGGCTAAATTTGCCTGTTACTGCAGGTGTTTCTTGACTTCTTACTTTTGCATTCCAGGCCCCTATAATGAAAAGGGAATCTTTTTTTGGGTGTTAGTTTTAAGAGGTCTTGTAGGTCTTCATAGAACCATTCAACTTCATCTTCTTCAGCATTACTGGTCGGGGCATAGACTTGGATTACTGTCATATTGAATGATTTGCCCCAGTCTTTAGATGACTTAAAAAGCCCACAGGCCTAGAAGGTCAGACTGACACATGGGATGTGTGACAAGGTCCAGCCTCTATGTTACATGTTGCAAGTTCCTCATTGGTTGCCTCAGAGGAAGGAAAACAGCCCCAGCCCCACCCAGGCCTGACTCCACCCTCCCTGCAGGATGGGGCTCAGCAGACAGCAGGCTCTGGAACTTTCCAGACCATATGTGAGTCTCACTAGACCCCACACACTCCGCCTACACCTCGTGCCAAATCCAAACCAAGAGAGTGACAGGAAGATGAGATGCAGGGCAGGGCCTAGGAGCACCCCTAATTTGGTTCAAATTGTTTCATTTTCTTTCTTTCTTTTTTTTTTTTTTTGCTGTAAAAAGCTTTATTGTTTCCATTTGGTCCAAAGCTTGGGAGAGGGCTCCAGGGTGGTCTACAAGCTAGCTGCCTCATGGCTGCAGAGAGGCTTCAGGAAGAAGCCGTGACACCAGAGGGTCTCCTCAAAGACCACTGGGATGAGGTGGGAAATGTCCAGTTTTCCCAGTACCACTAACTGAAAATATTGTTTTTTCTCTATTGTATATCCTTGCCTCCTTTGTTGAAGATTTTTTTGACAACAGGTGTGTGGATTTATTTCTAGATTCACTGTTTTGTCCCAGCGACATGTCTGTTTTTGTGCCAATACCATGCTGTTTTGATTACTGTAGCTTTGTAGTATTGTCTCAAGTCCAGGAGGGTTATGTCTCCTGCTTTTTCCTCAGCAATTGCTTTGGCAATTTTGAGTCTTTTGTTGTTCCATGTAAGTTTTAGCATTATTTGTTCTAGTTCGGTTTTTTAAAATGCCATGGGTAACTGGATAGAGATTGCATTATATCTATAGATTACTTTGGGTTATATGGCCATTTTAACTACATTGATTCTTCCAATTCAAGAGTAAGGGATATCTTTCCATTTCTTTGAATCATATTCAGTTTCCTTTATTAATGTTTTATAGTTTTCAATGTATAAGTCTTTCACCTCCTTTGTCAAATTTATTATTACCTATTTTATTATTTTTTATGCACTTTTTAAAGGGGTTGATTTTTTTTTTACTTTCTCTTTCTGATATTTCATTGCTAATGTAAAGAAATGCAACATATTTCTGTATGTTAGTCATATATCCTAATACCTCTTTGAATTCATTTATCAGTTCTAATATTTTTGTTTGGAGTCTTCAGGGTTTTCATGATATATAGAGTATCATGTCATCTGCATATAATGATATATAAGACCCACTGAAATGTTGTGAAGTAATTGGCCTCCAACTAATAAAATAAAATTTTTAAAAAATGATATATAAGTCCAAGTCACAGCAATTAGATAAGAAAAAAGAAATAAAAGATATCCAAATTGGGATGAGATTTCCAGTGCTATGTTGAATAAAAGTGGTGGTCATCCTTGACTTGTTCCAGGAATTAGTGGGAATATTTTCAGCTTTTCACCATTGAGTATTACATTGGTTGTGAGTTTGTCATAAATAATTTTTCCCTCTTTACCTGCTTTGGAAAGAGTTTTTATCATGAATGGATGTTGAATTTTATCAACTGCTTTTTCTGCATCTGTTGAGACAATCATGTTGTTTTTGTCTTTTGTTGTTGTGGTATATCACATTGATTTGTGTCTGTTAAACCACTCTTGTGACCCTGCGACGAATCCAACTTGATCATGGTGTATGATCCTTTTAATGTGTTGTTGAATTCAGTTTGCTAATATTTTGTTAAGGGTTTTTGCATCTATATTCATCAATGATAGAAGTGAAGTGAAATTTACTCAGTCGTGTCCGACTCTTTGCAATCCCATGGACTATATAGTCCATGGAATTCTCCAGGCCAGAATACTGGAGTGGGTAGCCTTGGCCTGTAATTTCTTTCTTTGCCTTAGGTTTTTCTGGTTTTGGTTTCAAGGTGACAGTGGTTTCATAGAATGACTTTGGGGGCTGTTTCCTCCTCTTCAACTTCTGAAAGAGTTTAAGAAGTATCAGTATAAATTCTTCTTTGTTTGGTAGAATTCCTCTATGAAGCTATCCAGTTCTGGACTTTTGTTTGCAAGAAGGTTTTATTTTTAATATGATAGATTCTATTTCACTTCTAGTGACCACCCTTTTCATGTTACCCATGTCTTCTTGATTGAGTTTTGGCAGGCTGTATGTCTCTAGAGACTTGTCCACTTCTTCCAGGTTGTCCAATTTGTTTCTCTTCATATTCTCTTATGACTTTTTGTATTTCTGTGGTATCAGCTGTTATTTCTCTTCTCTCATTTCTTACTTTGTTTATTTGGGTCTCTTGTTGTCACCTTTTGAATTTGATGTGATGGAATATGCTCCTATAGTTTTATTTCACTTATTCACCATCATGCTTGAAAATTGAACTGTGTTACTGTAGCAGTTTAACTTTGTGAATTTTTCTGTCATATAAAATTTTGTCATATATATATATACATTCATATAATGATTCATTTTTCATGGGATTGATTTCTATAATTTTTTTCTAATGTGAGCAACCCATCTCTCTGTCCATATGCTCCTGCTTGTACCCTCGTGGTTATGCACACATTTTCCTCTGGGTTATATAACTGTGGACCAGAGGTGGGCCTCTTCCTTTCAGCTGATAATTGTTACTGACTCTCCAAATTGGCTGGAGTAGTTAGTACACCTCCTGGTGATGAGCCAGGATTCAGCAGACTCAGCATTTTCTCCTACAATTGTTTCCTCTTCCCTCATTTTATCTTTCCCTCTCCAATAGATGAACTAGGATATTTTGGCGTCTGGTTTCATGGAAACTGGGGCAAAAACTAAAGTGGAAATGATCTGACCATGATGTTTAATATGAAGGACCCATCTGTACACGTGGGGGTCATCAGTGAGGGGCCCGCTGGATCAGACTTAGCTTCTTTGAGAAAGTCAGTCTGCTCCTTACTTCCCAGGCTGCCTTCAGCACATTCACCTAAGCACCTTGAGGTTGGCCACGAAGAGAGTATTTATACTGAAGAAACAGACAAACACCACAATCCGGGCTTTTTACAAAATGGATGTATTGCTAACACCAGTTAGCAGCGCAACACCTGACTGTCTCTTCAAACGACAAGGTGTTCATTCACACTGACGGCGGCTGGAGAAACGACACCGGTGTCATCTGACGAGGAGAGCAGGGTATGAGGGGTCCAGAGGGGGGTTCAGGGAAGAGTTCTGGATCCATCTGTTCCAAACGGGGCCCCACTTTCACCCATTTATTCAGTTACTTTAACGACGTTCTGTTTCTGAGAAGGGGTGGAGGTCATTGCGCACAGCAGAGACGGCGGGCACGAACAGTGAGGCTCACGTCCTCCAGGAGAGAGGACCCGCCCCTGCCACTGGGATGCGCCTCGGGCTGGGGGTGGGAAGAGCCAGGAGTCGGGGCGTCCGCCCCGGAGGCAGGGGCCCCCGTGAGCGGAGGCCGAGCCCCCAGCCTCCCTGGGGACGCCCGAGCCTCCTCCCATCCCCGCGGCGCGTCTCTCCCCCGGGATCTCTGCAGACAGCGCACCCAGCACGCGCGGCAGAGGATCTTTCCGGAAACTCCCGGGCCGGAAGCTCGCGTCCTCGGCTCCGGCGCTCTAGGTGGTGCCGGGGGCCTCCAGTGCTCAGCTCCGGGCCGCGTCTCGGGCTTCTTTGCGGTCGTGCCGAGCCTGATAGAGCAGGACCCCGAGCAGCACCAGGACCGAGGCCGCGAGGCCCATCCGGATGAGATTCTGCACCGTGTAGTCTGGGGTGAGGGCGCACGGGTCAGCGCCGGCCCGTCACCTGGAACTGGGGTGTGCGCCCAGGTCACCCGCCTCCCGAGAGAGGACGTGGCCCCGAGCCCAGCCCTGTAACAGACTTTGTCTTACTCACCACTCTTCGGGTCTGGCTTGTTTTGGGGTGGGCTGATGCTGTCAGCTGCTCCTGAGAAGCATGAAGTGAGTGGTGTGGGTGAGGAGTTGGGGTGACCCTTCTCTCGGTTCTTACTTTCCTGGTGGAGCTCCCATCGCCATGCGCCCTCATGTTGACTGTCTCAGGCATTTCTGAGGACAGGACTCTGAGCTCAGACAGGACAGTGTCCGGCCCCTCACCTGAGACCAGAAGCTCTAGGGGGTCACTAGAGTGTGACGGCTCTGGCCACCATGGACCCACCACCCCCTCCCTCACTGACCACTCTGGGGGTCTCCCTCCTGGGAGAAAGGAGCTGATCCTCCGAGCTCCTGGGGGTCAGGACAGGGGCTGCCCTCCCCCAGCTGGGCCCCAGCATCTCCCTCTGCATGACCCCCACCCTTCATCCACGCTTCACCCCCGGGAGCCCCGCGGTCCCCCGGGACACCAGCTGAGCCAGGGCCTGTCTGCTCACTCCTTGGGGGCCGCGGGCTCTGCTAGCCCCTCTCTTGTGCTCCCTCTGGGCGAGGGGCCACGAGGACTGGAGACCAGAGGAGGATGGGCCCGGGGGCGCTGGCCTTGAGTCCTGCTGGTCGGTCCCGAGGCCTCTCTAGCTCTGCTCCATCACCAGGAGCGGGTCTGGACGCCCGGGATGAGGGCGAGGACGGGCAGGGAAGGGAGGCCTCTGGCTCTTTGCTGCCCCCTCAGGGTTGATCCCCCCTTCTGTGACCCCCCACGCCCACTCAGCCCAGAGCTGCCCTGGGAACAGGGCCCTGGCCTGCCCCGGAGGACACAGAGGACCAGGGCTGGGCCCTCACCCGAGACCAGGAGCTCCAGGGGGTCGCTGGGGAGCGACAGCAGGTGGGGGGCGGTGCTCTGTGAGCTGTAGCACCTGTAGGTCCCCCCGTGGGCCGAGGTCACAGCTCTCAGGGTGAAGTTGGCCCGGACGGGCGGAGCCGTGTCCTGCAGACGCAAGTGCTGGGGAGGAGCGAGCGAGCCCTCCTTGGACAGATGGAAGGTGTCTGAGCGGACCTCAGAGTGACACTGCAGGGTCACGTCCTCTCCCCGGGGCACTGAGGCCCCTGGGCGGGCGGAGAGGGAGGGTTTCCTGTGCATTCCTGGGGGAGGTCAGGGTGATGAGCAGAGAGCCCCTCCCCACACCCCGGACCCTGAGCTGAGGGGCCTCCCTGTGGGCCCTCCCAGCTCCTCTCAGCCCGTCTGTGTGGGTCTCCTTAATCGTCGTGCCTCTCACTCCTGTTTTCACGTTCCCCCCCTAGACCCCTGCCCCACCTGGCCTCTGCTCCAGGACCCTCTCCCTGGACCCGTCACCACCAGGGCCAACCCTGGTCCAGCACCCTGAGCAGACAGTCGGGACCTGGGCCGGGACAGGGGCTCCTCACCCGCGACCAGGATGTCCAGGGGGGCGCTGGGGGCCGACCACGCGTGGGAGACGTTGTGCCCGCTGTAGCATCTGTACCGGCCCCCGTGGGCGCGGCTCACGCGGCCCAGGGGGAAGTCGGGGCTCTGCTGCCCTTCTAGGCGGCGGAGCGGGCTGAGCCGCTCATCCTTGGTTAGAGCGAAGCTGCCAAAGCCGGCCTCTGAACCACACCGGAGGGTCAGGTTGTCTCCGGGGAGCACGAGCGAGCCGGGCTGGGCGGAGAGGGAGGGCGCCCTGGACAGGCCTGCAGATGGGGCGGAGGCTCGCGGCTGCACGCCCACACTGCACCTGGGGCTGCGGAGACAGCTCTCCCTGCTCCCTCCCGAGGCTCCCGCCCGCGTCCTGCCCCAGGAGCCCAGTGTCCCTGCCCCCATCTCCCCCAGGGCTCATGGGCACAAGGCTTAGGTCAGGGCTCTGTCTCGGAAATAGAGGGGCCTGGGGCCTCACCTGTGACCTGGAGATGCAGAGGGTCACTGGGTCGTGACCACAGATAGGGCACGGCGCTGGGAGCATCATAGCACCTGTAGGTCCCCCCGTGGGAGCTGGTCACGGGGCCCACAGGGAACACAGCCTCTTCCCGCCCTTGGTTCCTGTAGTTCCTCGACGTCTGGTATCGGGGCAGGTCAGCGCCTCCCTCCTTCAGCAGGTGCAGCGTGCCCGCTGCATACTGTGAACTGCACGTGAGGGACACGCTGCCTCCTGCGGCCACCACGGGGCTGGGCTGGGCGGGCAGGGAGGGAGCCCTGTACACTCCTGGGGGCGAGGGGTGTGTTAAGGGGGGACCTCCACCCCAGTGACCCCAGGTGTGGGCCGGGAGGGCAGGGGCCCCCCGAGCCCACACTCTGCTCCTCTGCCCGTGAGCATGCTCCCAGGGTGGGAGGGACCCACCCACCCCTCCCTCTTACCTGTCACCACCAGGGGCAGGGGGTCACTCCAGCCTGACCAGCGGTTCCTGCTACGATACGCACACTGATACTGCCCGGCGTCACTTGAGCTCAAGGATCGGAAGTGGAACCCGGCCTTGTTCCTGGAGCCCTGAGGGGCCTGAGCCTGCCAGGATCCAGAGCCGCTCTCTTTATAC
The DNA here is from genome assembly GCF_963930625.1 of Muntiacus reevesi. Classification (NCBI taxonomy): domain Eukaryota; kingdom Metazoa; phylum Chordata; class Mammalia; order Artiodactyla; family Cervidae; genus Muntiacus; species Muntiacus reevesi. Next base: position 277,852,138 of record NC_089250.1, read on the forward strand.
AGACGGTAGACATCTGCCAGCAGAGACCCCTGACACCAGATGGTCACTGGGCTCCCCTGGATGACCAAGATGCCTGGGTCAGCCCAGATGGAGGGTTTGGGGAGAACCTCTGGAAAGGAATCAGACCTGAGGAGTCAGGGCGCTTTCTCCCCCAGGTTCCCCAGCTGTCACCCGCCCCTCCCAGACAGGCCACCAGCGGCCCCGGCCCGCTGTGCTCCCCAGTGACCAGGGGTGGTGGGTGGAAGCAGGAGGTCTGGGGGCTCACCTGGCTGTCCCTGGTTCCCCGGGCCCCAGCACAGCCCTGGAAGAGAGTTCCCTGTGAGCACCCAGCTCCACCACACGTCCTGGACGCTCCAGGTCTGCTCTGCGTCCTGAGGGCTGGAGTCAGATCCAGGCTGAGGACATTCCCCTCTCCCCCAAGAAAGTCTGTCCCCACCAAGCCTCCTGCATCCTAGGGCCTCTCAGGGACCAGATGTGGGAGGAGGGGGTCCCCACACTCTCCCTTCCCCAAAGCTCACCAAGGCAGAGAAGGGCGGTGAAGGTCAAGGTCGTGGTGCCGCCTCTCATGGTCCCCAGCAGAGCAGGTGACTTACAGAGAGCTCAGAGCCCGCAGGCCGGACAGAAGCACTGGGCGTGAAGGTCCAGGCTCGGTGGTGCACGTCACCCAGAAAGAGGAAGAGCCCCACCCCGCTCACTCTGCTCGCCCTGCCCCATGGAGCCCAGCAGACGGCAGGCTCAGGAGCCTTCCAGAGCACGTGGGAGTCTCACCAGACTCCACCCCAAAACCCAGAGAGTAACATGGTCTCCGGACAGGAGGCTGAGACGCAGGGCGGGACCTAGCTCAACATTGGTTCCATCTTTTTTTTTTTTTTGGAAAACGTTTTATTGTTTCCATTTGGTCCAAGGCTTGGAAGATGGCTCCATAGCGGTTAAGAAGCTGCCTCTTGGTTGCAGAGAGAAGCTTCCCGGCGGACGCCCTGACCCCAGAGGGGCTCCTCAAAGGCCACTGGGCTCCAGAGGCTCCTAGCGGTGCTTTGGAGGCTGAACCTTTGCAGGAGAAAGCTGTCCAGCCCCACCCAGGACCAGCCGGCCTGCAGAGGCTGGTCAGGTGGGTGCCCATCGTCATGATGAGTTTCACCTGCTTGCCCAGGACGTGGCTACAGAAGTCACAGAGGTGGAATCGGGCGGCGAGGACCCGGGGCCTGCGGGTCCATGAAGGCCTGGCTCAGGTTCTTCTCCGGGAGCAGGGCGGCCCTACGGCGTCCGGGATCTGACTCCCTCGTCCTGTCCTGGACGGACGTCCTGGAAGAGCGGGCGGCCGCAGCGCTGGCTTTGCAGGTCCCATGGAGCTCGGCGCCCCTCCCGCCCCCCGTTTCTCCCCCGATCCTCGGGGAGATGGCCCACCCTCCAGAGCCGCCTGGTCCTAGTGGTCGGAGAAGCCCAGAGAGAGGTCAGGGCGGCAGGCCGGAGGCGGCATGTGGACCGGGAGGCCGGGGCGCCTCCACCTGCGGGAATAAGTCTCAGGAATCTGGGAGCTCATGGGTGGCCGGCGACAAGAAGCCAAGCTCTGCAAATGACGTTGGCTGGTCCCGGGGGCCGAGGACAGGAGTGGTTGGTTCCAAGGTTGCCACTGGAAAAATGGTTGGAGGGTGGGCGGAGGCTGGAGGAAGGGGCGTCCCTGGGCCTGTTCTGTCCGAGCACCCTGGAAGGAGACACATCTGCGGTGCTGCCCAGCGCTCTGCTTTTGGTTCCAGTTCTGATTCTGCTTTTCATGGGAATGGTGTGACCTTGAGTCGCTTCCCTTTTCTAAGACTCTGAAAATGCAGAGTTCCTCCCTCCCTTCCACCATCCAGGCAGTCAGCCAGTGTTTGCTGAGCAGTTACTATGTCCAGACTTGAGATTCTTTGGTGAAACTGCCCAGTCCCTTCCCTGGACTCGGGGGCTTCTGATGATGATAACTGACAGTGTGCACCTTTAGACGGTGAATACGTTGGCTCTGGTTTCGGTTGGTTGTAGAGAAGCGGAACCACAGGGCAGCGAGACCCAGGAACTGGTGGAGGTCCAGGAAGCTCGTGACGGTGCGTGGGGGCTTCCTGGAGAAGGAGAGACCCAGACTGCTAGTGGCAGCCAGGAGTGGCAAGGGGCCGGGAAGGGGACTGGGTTTTTCTAAGAACTGGAGTCACCAGATGCTGCGCCCTGACACACGGGGCCTCATGCTCCCTGCCAGTGAGCCAGGATTACACCCCTGAGGCAGTAGGCTCATTTTCAGGAAAGGAAGGTGTGGACACACAGCTGTTACTGAGATGGTCACCATCCTGCAGCGCCTGGACTCTGGGAGGATGGTGATGGCGATAAACAGCGATACAGCGACAGTGTCAAGTCGGCCGGTAGGTGAAGAGTGGGTCAGTATCTAAGAGGTTTATGAGGTTTTCTCACGTAAGCCATCCACAAATCCTAGAACAAAACATATGCACAGTTAAATGGGATGTGTCAGGAAGACTTGCTTGTCATTATCATGGTTTAGAAGAAGTCTTGTCGGAAATCAACTGGTCATGTGAATAGGTTTATATGTTGGCATTCCAAGCATCAGTGCGTCTCTTCTCAAGCCAGCACTACTCTGTTTGATTACTGGAACTTTCCAGTAAGTGTTGAAATCAGAAAGTGGGCAGTTTCCAACTTTGTTCTTATTTTTCCAGATTGCTTGGCTACTGTGGGTCTTTCTCAATGACCTTGACTTCAGAGAAATGACTTTCTTCTTTCTGCAGAAATAGCCTTTGGGATTCAGACAGAGATTGAATTAATTCTGCAGGATGCCTTGAGAGTATTGTCCTCTTTACAACATTAATCTTCCACACTACCATCCTGGAGTGTCTTCCCATCAATCCAGCTCTTTTCAGATGTTCCTCATCAGATGAAAAAGAACTACAGTGTATAATTATTGCACCTCCTTCCATAAAGTCATTCCTATGTATATTTCTCTTTTGGAGGCAGTTAATTTTCACCTAAATGAGTGTGTTGAAATCGGCAGCCTCACTTCCTGGGGATGTGACTTTTGGGAAGTCGGGTCTTTGCGGCATCATCATGCTAAGATCGTACTGCAGTACGTGAGTCCTCGTGATATTTTAGGTGCTCCAGTCAGATGAATTGAAGAGCCGCGTGGAGAGGCATGCCAGAGAAAACAGAGAGGCACAAGGGGCTGCAGCCGTGTGGAGTGGCGGAGAACGAGGAGTGGTTCCTCCCCAAACCAGGGGGCACCTTGGCCAACAGATGCTGCAAAGAGGCAGTCAAGATTGGCCCCTAGAACCGCCAAAGGGACACCCTCATGGTGGGCTTCTCCGGAATTGTGATCAAAGAGTCAACGCCTGTTGTCCTAATCCTCCCTGATTGTGGAAATGTCCCCCCGGCCCTCGGGCTCTAGCACAAGGTGGACGAGCATTGTGCTGGCCAGACAGGGCTCTGGGGTCAGCAGACTGGGCTCGTTCCGGGACCCGCCCCGCTCTGCAGCTCTCAGCCCGCGGCCTGTTCTCCGAACCTCAGCTGCCTCAAGTGAACACGTGGATGACAGTAGTCACTTCTTCCTGAAGCTTACGAGTGGGAGCAGATTGCCCCCCGCCTTGAGCACCCCACACAACTGCAGGTTGCTTTGGCGTCTGGAGGAGATCACAGATTGCCGTGGGATATTTCCCCAGGGATCCTGGGAGACTCAGCAACACGACCTGGTCCTGGCCCCTACACTACTTCTAGGGGACACAGTTTGATCTGTGGAGGGGGGGGGTTGGGGGACACAGGCCCCTGTCCAGCCCGAAGACAGAAGCAGAGAGTGGGGGAGTGGGCTCGGGGGCCCTGACCTGTCCACGCCACCTCCAGTGACACTTTCTGTTGGGACGCTGGCAGTACCCATGCTGCAGGGACCGGGGCAGCTGTCCTGTCTGGGAGGCTCGGGGTGCCTGGGCTGCTGGAGCTCAGAACGCCCCTCCTTCCCAGGCCTGAGTCATCACCTGCTCTGCTGCATAGCATGTCGTCTGAGGCCCCATTTTCCCCCGGGCAGCGGCTCATCGTCTGGCCAAACTCAGGGATACCAATCGCGCAGCTGAGGTCATGGTGTGTGCAAAATACACTGAGTGTGTGGAGGGTTTCCTGTCACTGATGAACGGCCACTTTGCTGGGAATCGGCCCCTACGCAGGGGTTGGCTTCCCCAGCCTGCTTCAGCCCCTCCTCACTTGGGTGAGAAGCTAGGGAGGGTGATGGAGCCAAGGGATGGCTCACCAGTCAGGAGCCGCAGACAGGAGTCAGTACCCAAGGGTCAGGAGGGACAGGACTGCGTTCCAGCAGCTCCCGAGCTTCCCTCTGACAGCGACCCTGCCCCCTCCCCGGTGTGTGAGGACCAGGGGATCCCGTGGGGGCTTTCCTTCCTCTAGGCCTAAGATTCAGCAAAGTTCTGCCTCCCCAGGTACCACGTTTTGTCTCCTTTTGCCCGCGTGAAGTCGCTTCAGTCATGTCTGGCTCTTTGCGACCCTATGGGTCATAACCTGCCAGGCCCCGCTGTCCATGGGGTTTCCCAGACAAGAGTACTGGAGTGGTTGCCACGCCCTCATCCGTCTCCTTTTGAATTTTATGCAATGGAGATCCTCGTGCACACACTTAGAGCTTTTCTTCACTCATTAAGTAACATGCCTGAAGGTTGGTCTGTATTACTGTGGTAGTTCAACTTTTCTCTCATATAGAAGCCCGTTGCAGGGCTTCCCTGGCAGTCCAGTGGTTAAGAATCCACCTTCCAGTGCAGGCAACGTGGATTCCCTCCCTGGTCAGGGAACTGAGATTCCACATGCCGAGGGGCAATTTCAAGCCGTGTGCGGTGACTACTGAAGCACGTGCTCACTGGAGCCTGCCCACCACAACCAGGGTCTGCAATGAAGGATCCCAGATGAGGCCACGAGATCTGACCTGCTCCAGCTGGGACCTGACACAGCCACATAGATCAGTAAAATATTTTTAAAAATGAAATTTTAAAGTCCGTCGCATGTACGCACCAAAGCGTTCCTGTGTGTGAGGTCTTCTGTGGTCTGATCTGAGCGGCCCTGTGTGCTCACTCTCCTGCTTGTGTGATGGTGGTTACACACAGTTCTCCCCTCGGTTACATAACTCTGGGTGGGGCTGTGTGTTTCTCCCTTTTACCTGATGGTCGTTACTTCCTTCCCAAATGACTGAGGCGATTTGCACTCCAAGCTGTGAGGTATTGGAGTCAAAGTGCTCCGTGTTTTCTCCCACAGTTGGTACTTGCACTGTCTTCTCTTTCTCTCTCGTCTGAATGGACTAAGGTTTTGGCATCTGATTTCATGGAAAGTGGGGCTTGAAACTGAGATGGGAATGATCTAACCGTGACGTGTAACGCAAAGGACACATCTGTGCGCCTGGGGCCGTCGGTGGGGGCTGGGGGGACCAGACTTGCTCCTCTGGGAAAGCCAGCCTGCTCCTTCCTTCCCACGCGGCCTTCAGCACATTCACCCCGGCTCCTTGAGGTTGGCCGCGGAGAGCGTTTGCAGCAAAGCAGACACACAGTTCACACGCCTGGGCTCCTTATAAAATGTTGTATTCCTTAGCCGTTTACCAGCACAGCACCTGGCTGTCGCTTCAAACGTCAGGGTGTCCCCTCGCAGCGATGGGGTCTGCAGAAACCACACCGGGTGTCATCTGATGAGGAGAGCAGGGCGTGAGGGGTCCGGGGGGTCCAGGGAAGAGTTCCGGATCCATCTGTTCCCAATGGGGCCCCACTTCCACCCATTTATTCATTTACTTAAACGATGGTCTGTTTCTGAGAAGGGATGGAGGTCATTGCGCACACCGGAGACAGCGGGCATTAACAATGAGGCTCACGTCCTCCAAGAGAGCGGACAGAGCCTGCGGGCCTGCAGAGTGAGGACCCGCCCCTGCATTGGGATGCGCCTCCAGCCAGGGGTGGAGGAGCTGGGAGTCGGGGCGCCCACCCCACAGGGAGGGAGGGACCCCGTTGAGCTGAGGCCGAGCCCCCAGCCCCCCCCACCCCACCCCCGCTCCCCGGGACGCCCAGGCCTCCTCCCGCCCCCGCGGCGCGTCTCTCCCCCGGGGTCTCCGCAGACAGCGCACCCAGCACGCACCCAGCACGCGAGGCAGAGACTCTTCCCGAGCTCCTGGGCCGGAAGCTCGCGTCGCGGGGTCCCGGTGCTCAGCTCCGGGCCGCGTCTCGGGCTTCTTTGCGGTCGTGCCGAGCCTGGCAGAGCAGGACCCCGAGCAGCAGCAGGACCGAGGCCGCGAGGCCCATCCGGATGAGATTCTGCACCGTGTAGTCTGGGGTGAGGGCGGGCAGGTCAGCGCCGGCACAGGCGCCCGCCTCCCGGGAGAGGACATGGCCCCGAGCCCAGCCCCTGACGGGGACGCTGTCCTCGTCCTCACTCTGGGTCTGACCGCGGTAATGGGAGGGTGTCAGGGGGCCCGAGGGTCCTGAAGGGAGGCTGTGGGTGGGCCGTGTCCTCCTCGGGGAGCCTCCCGGGGGCAGGCCTGCTTCTCCCCAGCTGACCCCCATCCCGCAGCCTCAGGCCCCTGCAGCCTGTGGCTCCCGCGCCATCCCTGCCCGACTCCCCACCAGCCCTTGACGATCTGAGGGGCCTTGTCCACCCAGAGAATCTCAAAGCGCCCTGGGGCGGGCTGTCTCCCCTGAGAACAGAGCCCCGGGACTCCCCAGGTGTTGAATCGGGCCCGAGGGTGGGGGCTGGGCCCATGGGTCCTGGGAATGAGCCCAGGGAGGGGTGCGCCGGGCTGACCCGGGGTCCCCACCTCACTCCCCTCTGCCCTGCACGGCCCTGTGGCCTCCCCGAGACCCTCCCACTGCCCACCGGCCCCTCCGGGACCCCAGTGCGTGAGGAAGGGGCGGGGATGGGCTCCCAGGCCCCTCCCTCAGGGGGCCACTCCCTCGGCACCCCCTCCTGCATGACCTCCGGGGCCTCCCAGGGCACAGAGCCCCGACCTGCTGAGTCAGACGGACAGACGGGGCCTCACCTGAGACCAGGAGCGCCAGGGGCTCGCTGGGCCGTGACAGCAGGTGGGGCTCTGTGCTGAGTGCGCGGTAGCACCTGTAGGTGCCCCCGTGGGCCGAGCTCACAGGACTCAAGGAGAACTCGGCCTGGAACCGCCCGCCTTGGTGCTGGGCGGGCAGACGCAGGGGCCGATGGGCTGCCCCCTCCTGGGACAGAAGGAAAGTGACCGTCCTGTCTCCTGACTGACACAGCAGGGTCACGCTCTCCCCCGCGGCCACCGAGGGGCCTGGCCACGCCGAGAGGGAAGGTCTGTCTCTGAGCAGTCCTGCAGAGAGGAAGGGGGTGCGGGCAGGCCCTGGTTCTGAGCGAGACTCCGCGGCCTCTCTGGACCCTCAGCGCCGTCTCTGTTTCTCCGAGTCCCCCCTCCTCCACCCCGTCTCCCTGTCCCCTCCCAGGGACCCCTCCCCCTGGTCCCAGCATCACCCCTGGGGCTCCCCGGTGGGGTCTGTGCAGAGTCTGGCCCCCGACTGACCCGCTGGCCCCTCTCCTGCCACCAGGAGCTCCAGGGGGTCGCTGTGGGCCGACCACTCGGAGGAGAGGCGGTGTCCACCGTAGCATCTGTACCGGCCCCCGTGGACGGCGCCCACCGGGCCCAGGGGGAAGTCGGCCTGAGAGAGCCCCACCTGGACCCTCCGGGCAGGGCGCTGGGGGAGGTCCCGGCCCCCCTCCTTGGACAGAGCGAATCTGGCGTAGCCCACGTCAGAGCGACACTGAAGGGTCAGGTTCTGTCCAGAGGTGACGACAGGGCCCTGCGGGGTCAGGAGGGACGGTTTCCCAGACAGCCCTGGGGAGAGACGGGCGCCGGGGTGTTGGGACCGCGTCCCCCGTGGACGCCCTTCCCGCCCGGCCCCAGGCCTCGCCATCTCTGTCTGTGTGTCTGTCCTGTGAGCACCACACTCTCTCCCCCCTCACAGAGGCTCCCCTGGGAGCAGAGACCCAAGTACATTGCCTTGTCTGCACAAATGTGGGGTCAGGATGGGACTTCCTCACCTGAGACCAGGAGCTCCAGGGGGTCGCTGGGGGCTGACCACACCCGGGGTGTGTCCCTGTTAAAGCCGTAGCATCTGAACGTCCACCCGTGTCCGGGGCTCACGGGGCCCACGGGGAACAGGGCCTGGGTCTGCCCGTCGGGGCTCCGCTGTCCATCCAGGGTCCGAGAGGACTCGTCTTCTCCTTCCTTGGTCAGAAGGAACCTGTTAAATCCCTGATGGGAGTCACACTGCAGGGTCACGTTCCCTCCCGAGGTCACTGCAGGGCTCGGCAGGGCTGAGAGGCTGGGTTTGCCGGAGGGTCCTAGGAGAGAAGGAGGCAGCTGGATCCGCGGGGCTCCCCCCTGCCCCCCAGGGCCGGGCTGTGAGAGGGACACCCCCCGAGAGCAGATCCCCCTCCCGAGGGCAGAGCCTGAGGCCCCGAGCGTCCCTCACCTGTCACCACCAGCTCCAGGCGGTCACTGAGCTCTGACCAGCAAGTTCCCCTGAGATAGTAGCACCAATAGCGCCCTGTGTGCTGATCGGTCATCTGTGGGATGGAGAACTTGGCCTTGTCCCCGGGCTCCAGGGGTTTCTGTCTGTCCCAGGGGACTGGGCTTCCCTCTCTATCCAGACGGAACTCCTGGGCCCCCAGTGTACCCTGACACCAGATGGTCACGGGGCTCCCCCAGGGGGCCACAGAGCCCGGCTCAGCCCAGATGGTGGGTTTGGGGGAGGTCTCTGGAAGGAAATGAGAGGCGGGCTCACCAGGCGTCCCCCGCATGCCCCGACTCTCAGCCCAGACCTCCCAGACTCCCCCTTCGTGAGCCCCGAGCTGCCGTCCCCCTCCCCGTGGCCCAGGGGTGACCCTTGTCCCCACGAGAGGAGGGATCTGGCCCTGGGGACTGACTCACCACCTTGCACCTGGGTCCTCAGGCCCACACTCAGCCCTGGAAGAGAGAGCCCTGTGAGAGGTCTGCCCTCAGCTCTGAGCAGCGCCTCTCCTCCCCGGGAGCCTCCTGGGCCCTGGGTCCCCTGAGGGAGCAGGCTGGCTGGGGGGGGATCCCTCCAGACCGGGGCTCCCCCGCCCGTCCTCATCTCACCGAGGCAGAGCAGAGCGGAGAGGGTGGGGGCCATGGCGTCTCCTCCCTGCGGTCTAGGCCGTGAGGATGGAGGAGACCTGGGTGCCCTCCGGACTCACAGACACACAGGGTGTGTCCTCTCCAGGGCTGGGGCTTCCTGTCACATGGTCATCAGGTCAGCATCCCCACCGGAAGGGGACTGACACTCCCTGGAGCCGGGCCCTGGTTTCTGCAGGCTGAGACTGGAGCAGGCAGTGGGTTCGACACATTTCTGACCACTTCTGGGGCCTCCCGTGACTCTAAGCTCTGCTAAGGCTTCCTGGACTGATGGCCTTTCTCCCCCCAGGCATTTGCTCCTATTTCTCAGTGTTGGCCATGTGCCTGGCTTAGAGATATATCACTGGACACGACAGATTCAGACCCCGAGCTTGCAGAGTTCAGACTGCAAACGAACAAGCAAACAGCTTCGGCCACCAAAACCCCCTCAGAAACTCTTGCGTTTGCTTCCTGTGGCTGCAGAGCAGCTGCTGGAAGTCACCGCGTTAAACCGACAGAGTTCCGTTCTGGAGGTCAGAAGTCCAAACCGGAAACCCAGAATTCAGACCGCGTTGTCGTCAGGCTGCGTTCGTCCCAATTGATTCCTCTGCGGGAAATCTCTCCCCTCACCTTCTCAAGCTTCTACAAATGACTGTCTCCCTGGCCTCACCCCTCCCATCTTCAAAGCTGGCAGTCACAGCTCTCCAGCTCCCGCTTTCAAGTCACATGTGCTCTGTCCCCGTCTTCCCTGCCTCCTTGTTTCACCCGTAAGGACCTTGTTGGTGACAGGGGACCCCCTGATTCCTGGATAATCCAGGACTCTCTCCCCATCTCCACCACTGAGAAGGTGTGTTAGGGGATCTTAAAGGGAAATTCAAGGCTCATCCTCAAATAACTAAATGATGATAATAAAACTATGACTCACGCTCCTTCCCGATGGAGTGGAGCAGAGCAGGGTGACGAGTGCTGAAATCACAGCGAGTCTCCTGCCTGCCCCGGACTTAGCAGAGAGATAAGACGACAGAGCCTGGGAGGCCGCGCTGACCACGAGGATGCCGTGGGCAGGTGCCCTCACCCCCAGCATGCGTTTCAATGCTGAAATTTTCACCGGAAGCAGAGCAGCTCTTCCCCTACATGTCAGTCTCCGAGGCCACCCCACAGAAGATGTAAGAATCCTTTTTGTTCAGAAAACAATTTCCACCCATCATAAACCCAGACATGTGCTCCAGGCATGGTCCAAATATGCCTCAGGTGACAAGAGCCTGATGCCGGGCTCAGGGCTGGACGGTCAGAAGATCAGCGGGTCCTTCCTGCCCAAGGTCTGAGCCCCTCCTGGTCTTGCGTGGCTCGTGTTCATCTCGAGTCTCCGGCTCGGGGCCGCCTGTGTGGACGCAGTGAGGTTTCCATCAGTCTCCTGATCAGAGACCCGGGGCTCCTCCCCTCCCAGGGGCGCTGGGGAAGGGGAGCTGGCTGAGAAAGGAGGAACCACAGCGCTCTGGCCAGATGCAGGCCGTGCACTGCGGGTGGAGGAGCAGCCAGGCCGCGCTGGCCTTGTTTCTCCTTATTGGTGATTGCGGGTGAACTCGGCGTGCCCCGGGTTTCCCCGGCGTGAAGCTGTTGTTTGCCCTTGGTGACCAGTCCCTGGTGTGCGGGGAGATATCGCTTCTCTGAGGGTTTGAACATACCGCGGTCCTCATTAAACATTCGCTTAGTGACTTTAGCAGCTGCTGACCTTGCGCTGTAGCCACATGTCTTCTCCCGGAAGCATCCGTTTGCATGTAAACCTCACTGTTTATAATACCCCCTGCTCTGAAATGCCTGCGGTATACGGCTGATTCTTTTGTTTCTTTTCCCAGAGTACGGAGATGCACCTAGGCTTTCTTACTGCCCTGTGACTCAGAGGCTCTATGGTATATGTGCTATCTTTAAAAATTTTATAATGTGAACTGTTTTTAAAGTCTGTGTTGAATTTGTTGCAATATTGTTTCTTTTTCTGTTTTGGCTTTTTGGTTGGGAGGCATATGGGATCTTAGCTCATATGGGATCCTCAACCAAGGATGGAACCCCCGGCATTGGAAGGCGAAGTCCAACCACTCGACCGGCAGAGAAGTCCCTGAGTGGTATGTTTTAATTTCTGGTTGCGCTCATCCCCTCTGCCCGCATACTGCTTCCCTTTGGGTGTTTCCTAGTTGTTATTTTTCCATGTAAGGTTTAGTATCAATTTGTCTAGCTTTTGAGAAAATGCTGGTTGGTGCATTTTGAGGGCTGGGGCTCATTTATAAATTAGCTGAAGAAGAACTGACATATTTGTAAGGTCCAGGGATGCTGTCCAAGGATCGGATGCCGCTCTTCATTTCTTCAAATCTGACTTTTGTGCCACTCAGGAATGTTTGAGACATACACACTTACGTGGGGTCTGTTTTGCACGTCTTGTGTTACATTTATCCCTTGGAATTTTCCTCTGCTGTTGTTTTTGTTGTTCCTACTCAGGGGAAGTTGGGATTTCTTTGTGGATCTGAAAGTGGTTGGTTCATAGAAATTAATTTTATAGTGACTACAAGTCTGACTTTTTGATGGCTGAGTGACTCTCACCGCGGTGTGTCTAGGACTCCTCCAGTCGGCTTCTTTCTGCTCCCCTCGCTCCCCACACCACTCAGCCCCCCTACCCCCTCCCCATGCCCTCCCCCCTCCCCCCTCTCCCCCCTCCCCTGGTGGCCCAGCTCCCCGGGGTCTGCACCTGCAAGTTCTCCCTGGTGTCCATGGTCTTGCAAGAACTGTCTCATCCCGCCTCTCCCACTGTGTTTGCCCCTCAGTGTCCCCGCCAGAGAAGAACACATACAGTTCATGTGAGGACAGGGCTTGCACTGCCAAAAGTTCAGTGAAAAAGAGCAAACAAAAACTGGTGATGGTCTTTTCTGAGTCTTCTAATATTTCAACTTTGCGGGGGGGGGGGGGGGGTGGCAGGGAAGGGACAACTGGCCAGGTTTCCTGGCACCTAGAGAACAATGAAAATTCTGTGTAAATGCAAGAATTATAAAGATGTGTCTAATTTGGGGAGCCTGTAAACTACAAAATAAGAATCTAAAAGTGTGAAACTGTCACGAAAACAACAGGAATAAGCTCTTTCTCTGTGGCCAGGATTTGGGACATTTCCTTAATGGCTGATGGAACCAGATGACACCCTGGACAGGCGGCCTTTGGTTGCCGCCCGTCTTCCCATTGGCCTTCCGGAACGTTCTCGCATGTTGCTTCCTCCACCCAGCAGGCCTGCTCCCCTCCAGACCCCCTCATCTGGGTTCTGCTCCCCAAGTCGGGGCAGGGGCCCAGGCCGCTCCCAGCACCCTGCTCTCTCTCTCCCTCCCCAGGCAGCGGCCTGACCTCGGGTGTGCTCTGAGGCTAGAGAGGTTCGGCCTGGCCTGAAGTGCCCTGGAGTTGTGGTCTGACCTGGGAAGTGAGTAACCACTGCTCTGCTCTGTTCTCCTTAGAGGATGAGAAGACCATCTGACTTCGGAACCGAAACACTGACTGGGAGGGAAAAGAGGAAGCGGGGATTGACAGAGACATTGTCTTCTGTTCCAGGAGGCAAAGACGCAGAGGCTTTCAGAAGGGGTGAAGTCAAGTTCACAGACTGGATTCAATCCGTTGAACAGAGGTTTTCAAGCATCTGTTTTTAGCCTCCGTTTCACATCCCTGTGGTGACCTGCTCTTTCATTTTTGATGTGGTTGACAGCTCTGTAGGTGTCAGAACCACTTTCAGCCCCGACCTTGAAGAATGTACCATCCCTGGGGCAATTCCAAGCAGTGGGAACAGGAGCCCATGAATACACTCCCAAGTGTCACTGCCTCTGGAGGGAAGACCCTGCAGGGCGTCCTCTACACCCTCCGAGGTCCTGGTGGAGTCCCGTGCCATCACTGCCTGCACGGACCTCAGGAGTGCTTCTCTGCCAGGAATTCCTTTCCTTCACACTCTCCCTGCCCCACTCCCGCCTTCTTGCTTCTCAGACAAAACTACCTACACTTCCATCCTTGTCTTAGGCCGTGCTTCCAGGGTAACTCACAGTAACTCAGGGACTGGAAAATGTGTTTTAGGTTTGTTTTTTCCAATGACATCATCTCTTCTCTGACTGCTCGAGACCACTCTCCTTAACCGCTCCATGATTGCTTGGACTTGCCCATTTGTTCATCCGTTCACCATTCAGGAATCTTATCCCTGCTCACTAAAGAAATATTTAAGCATGTCAACCCGTGACCATCCCAGGAAGTGAAGAGATAAAATTGAGCAAAACCTATGTATTCTCTGCCCTCAAGGAAGGTCTGGTGTCATAGAAAAACTAAATGAACAAAACAATTACACAGATAAGTGTTTCTAGCGAGATCTGTCATAACCAGACTCAACCTGAGTCTGGATGAAGCAGGCACAGTATTAACTCATCACAGATAGAAACATGATAAGTAGGTAAATACCTCAATTGATTAATAAGTAGCTATAGATGATACATAGATACTTAGATATACAGATAGTTACATAGATAGATACATAGACACATAGGTAAATAGCTACACAGATACATACATATGTATGTAGGTAAATACATAGATACATGGTTACGTAGATACATGGACAGTTGCATAAACAACCAGACCACAATGTAGCGTATCAGTGGAGAAACTTCCCTGCTCCGCTTCTGGTCCTAACAGGCTGACAGTACTCAAAGCGCTCATTTCCTCGCTCATACACTGAGATTTCCCAGCACAAAAGGAGAAAGAAAACTCTCCTGTCAACGTCACGTTGTTCCAGCCGGAGGCGCAGAGACAGGCTCTCGGTCCGGCCTCCCTCATGCCCTCCAGGGTAGGCTGCACACCTCAACTGTGAAGCTTGGTCTCTGCCAGCCCCCCTCCCCACCCCACCCGTGTCCTGTGACCCTGGGCTGCGCTCTCCACACTCACCCCTGCCTCCCAGCTGACTCAGATCATTTCTAAACCGAAAGCCTTCTGTCTTCAGGCGTGGGTGCTCTAAGGAAACTATGTTTGCCTAACATGGGCGGGCGGGTGTGCAGAGAACCAGAGGGGTCTGGGACGGTGGCTGGATTCTTGCCTGCACCCCACGAGGCTCACAGGACACAGGCCCTGTGACAAGGCAGGGGTGGTCCGGCGCCCCCACCCCCCGAGTCCTACCATCACAACACCCAGGGGAGGGGCCGGCCTTGTGAGGAGGAGATTGGGAAATCCAACGCGGAGGGAGGGAGAGACCTGGGGTTTCTCAGAGTCACAGCCCCAGAGAGCGGCTGGTTGAGCCCAGGGCACCAAAGACAGGCTCACAGGCAGAGCTGGGTGTTCAGGAAGGGACCTCCTTGGGATGCTGGGGTCAGCAAGGCAAGGTCTGATAGAGATGGAGGGCGGTGATGTCCTGTCCGAGGGGTCAGTCTGTCCAAGCGCTCAGACCTGTGGCTGGTCCCAAGCCTTGCTGCATTCAAGCCCAAGGGGCCCCAAGCCCCAGTGGTTGCTTCTGTTCAAGGAGAAGACAGCCAAGCTCTTGGTGTCTGAAATCCTTGCCGGCATCAAGGTCCTCATGCCTTAGGAGTCTTGACCCAAAACCCCACATCTGCCCAGACACCCCCCTCCTCCCCACCACATGTCCCCAGCCCAGCTGACCAGGTCCTCCAAGAATCAGAAAGACCAGAGTCCCGAATTCTGCACCGAGAGGGAACCCAGGAAAGGGGTGCGTGGCTGCCACAGGGGGCCCCCAGTGGGCTGCAGGAAGCCGACTCTGTGGTCAGTCACTCTCCTCTGAAAAGCACTTCCCTTTCTGCATGAAAACAGCCATCCTCATCATTTCCTTCCCCAAATCAAGATGAGATTGGCCACACACTCTGTGTTGAAACTCACCCCTGTGCAGACACTCAGGCAAGGCAACCCTGCCCGCCGTTTACTGCCAACCAGACCCGTCACTCATTTTTAGACCATGTCACCCCAGGTAGGAAAGTCAGTGGGAGATGGGGCAAGAGGCGTTATTGGCAGAGGGCAGGGCCCTGTGGAACCTGCCACAAACCTATGAGTGTTGTCATGGATGGATTTTTAAGTGAAAAAGCAATAAACGTGGCCTCTCAATTATTTTTCTTGTTGGGAAAGAAAACAATGATACAGACGTCCAAAAAAAATGGGATGCATGCATGCTAAGTCGCTTCAGTCATGTCCGACTCTTTGCGGCCCCGTGGACTATAACCCGTCAGGCTCCTCTGGTGGGATTCTCCAGGGATTCTCCTCCATGGGATTCTCCAGGCAAGAATACTGGGGTGGGTGGCCATTTCCTTCTCCAGGGGATCTTCCTGACCCAGGAACTGAACCCGCATCTCTTATATCTCCTGAATTGGTAGGCAAGTTCTTACCACTAGTGCCACCTGGGAAGCAAAAAAAGAAAAAAATGGGGGGGGGGGATAAATAATAACAAGAGTTTGCATTTGTCTAGCTCTTTCTTGCCCCCTTTTTTGGCTGAATGTTGTTACCTTTACTCTGTGGTCTGGTTCGGATTCAGACTCAGGAAGCGACTCAACCTCACTCTCACCCACATTCTGCCCCCAGACCTCTTGAGTAGGTTCTGTTCTCACAAGCTCTGACAGTTCAGCAACGTGGTTGCTTGTTCAACAAGTCCTGTTAGAACATGTGTTTTTGTTGTTGTTGTTCAGCCGCTAAGTCATGTGCGACTCTTTCCAACCCCATGGACTGTAGCCAGCCAGGCTCCTCTGTCCATGGGATTCTCCAGGCAAGAATGCTGGGGTGGGTTGCCATTTCCTTCCCCAGGGGGTCGTCCCAACCCAGGGATCGAACCCATGTCTCCTGCATTGGCAGGCAGATTGTTTACTGAGCCATCAGGGGAGACCTGATGATATCACACCTATTATTCAAACTGGGTGTCTTTTCATTGAGTCATTCAGGTCTTGAATAATTTGATTCTAAACTAGCTATTAATCACCAACTCTAAAATTATTTTTTAATTGAAGTATAGTTGACCCGCAATGTCATGTTTCAGGTGTTACAAAGTGTACACCTGAAAAGGGACTCGGACATGTATCTTTTTCAGGCTCTCCTCCATTATACATTACCACCAGATATTGAATATAGTTCCCTGGGGTCTACAGTAGGTCCTTGTTGCCTCTCTTTTCTTATAACTTTATTTATTTTTGACTGCACGGGGTCTTCATTGCGGTGCGGGCTTTCTCTAGTTGTGGTGAGCAGGGGGCCCTCTAGTGGCGCACAGGCTTAGTTGCCTCGCGGCACGTGGCATTTTCCCAGACCAAGGATGGAACCCGTGTCCCCCGCACTGGCAGGCGGATTCTTAACCCCTGGAGCCCCAGCGAAGCCCCAGATATCTATTTTATATAGTAGTGTGTGTGTGTTAATCCCAGTCTCCTATTTTACCCCCTCCCCTGATCACTAATTCTTTATCAGGAGGCTCCAGGTTTCTATAAGAGGTTCTGCCAGTGAGCGCTTGGTACCATTAGAACAAAACACAAACCCCTCTGGAAAAAGAATTTTTGTACAATTTTCTATGACTCTTGACTCCTTTTTATAATTCAGAGAAATCATTCACTGTGACTATTTTATCTTTTTATCATACTATGAATCAACATACCACCTTTTGGGAATCAATGGTTTCCCACTGATGGGACTCTGCTGTGTATAACCAAAGCACCGTTAGAAGCCTTATGGGGTGAATGGCCTGCCTCAGAAAATTAAAATGTGGAGACGTTAGGTAGTACTGCATATAAATGAATGTACTATCATTGGCATGCATTAGTTTTGGGTGAGTGTGCATGTGTGCAAGCCCATGTGCATGTGTGTGCATGTATTTGTGTGCATGGGTGTGTACACGTGTCTGCATGTATGTGTAGATTATTAGCAGTGCAGTTCAGCAGAAGAAATGAAATGGCTTTTTAAAAATTAAATTTATACATTTTTAGTTGAAGGATAATTGCTTTACAGTACTGCATTGGTTTCTGCCAAACATCAACACGAATCAGAGAAATGGCGCTTTTTTAATATTTATTCATCTGGTTGCGCCAGGTCACGAGGGATCTTCGATCTTCTTTGGGACACTTGGGATTTTTGGTCTTCTTGCAGCTTGCGGGATCTTTGACTGTCCCACATGAACTCTTAGTCATGTGGGATTCAGCTCCCGACCAGGGTGGAACGCGGGCCCACCGGGAGTGCTGAGTCCTACCCGCCGGACCAGCAGGGAACTCCCTGAAACGTCTTTACTTGCCTGTCACTGATCTGGTCCCCGGAGCGGCCCCCGATTAATGGCAGGACGGACACACACACACACACACACACACACACACACACACACACACACACACCCCGCCGGAGTTTGATACTTAGCCCCTGCCAACCAGTATAAACACACCCTGTGGCATTTATTCCGCCCCTGTGTTTCCCTGTCTACGCTCCACCAGGACGGTACCCAGAGGAGAGGGAGCAGTCCTTAGCACTGCGGGGAAGACTCCGGGCCCCCGCAGGCGCTGGGTCCGAGCTGACCGGCCGCGCGGGCCTCGCTCACAGGCTGCTGGAGGCTTACGTCTGCGGGCAGCGATCGAGGGGGTCCATCCTTGCTCTGCTCCCTGGGGGACTGGGGACCCTTCAGGTCATCGCGGTGAGCTCCTCGTCCCCGGGAGCTCAGCGCCTGAGCATCTGTCCCTGGCCCCTCGCACCCGGGCGACGTCTCTCCTCCCACCACGACAGGGCCCACTCTGACCCCGTCACTCACGTGAACACACCGGAGCCGGCAGGGTCGGAGCGCGAGGTGGAGCCTCGCTGCCTGACCACGCAGCACTGCCCGGCTCGTCCTCCAGGTGGCGCCCGGGGGCCTCGGAGCAGGAGGGGCCATCCCTCCCCGTGGGGACGTCCTTGCGCCCCAGCGCCCTGAGTCCATCCCCGGGCTCCGGAGGCCACAGGGTCGGGAAGAAGAGACGCCCTGACTTCCGGTTTCCGGTCCTCTCTCTGGGCCCGTCTTCTCCTCCCACCTGCTCCCCAGGTGGGAAAGGGTTTTCTTTTACCTTTCTCTTAATTTCTCCTAGACCCTGTCTGCTCCCTGCTGCGGGCTGGAATCATAAAAATCCTTCTTAGTGGGGCAGACAGCCATGAACCGGGCATGGAACCTCTCCGGGAATGCCAGCCCTCCACACTTCCCTCTGCTAAGCGCCCACCTATCCGCCTGTCTGCCTGGGGTCAGAGTCAGGCCAGGTTTTAGGGGAAATGCACCATTCTAACTGTGGTCATTAATTTGTGTGTCATTCTGCCTGGGTTAAGGAGCCTACTGTGCAGGTAAAAACAGAATTTCTGGGCCTGTCTGTGAAGACGACTCTGGAAGAGATGAGCTGAGAGAAGGGGTCCACCCTCACAATGTGGGCGGCTCCACCCCATCCCCCGGGGGCCCGCAGACCGAGCAGGGGCAGGGGGTGCATTCCCGCCTGTTCTTGCGCTGGGACGCCCAGCGGCTCCGGCCCTCAGACGCAGAGCCCTGGTTCCCGCCTCCCCAGCCCCGGCCGGGACTGACACCGCTACACTCCGGGTCTCGGCCTGCACACCCGCGCTGACGCCGTCACACACCCGCACTGACGCCGCCACACACGCACGCTGACGCCGTCACAGACCCACGCTGACGCCGTCACACACCCGCGCTGACGCCGTCACACACCCGCACTGACGCCGTCACACACCCACGCTGACGCCGTCACACACCCGCGCTGACGCCGTCACACACCCGCACTGACGCCGCCACACACGCACGCTGATGCCGCCACACACCCACGCTGATGCCGTCACACACCCACGCTGACGCCGTCACACACGCACGCTGACGCCGTCACACACCCGCACTGACGCCGTCACACACGCACGCTGACGCCGTCACACACCCGCACTGACGCCGTCACACACGCACGCTGATGCCGCCACACACCCACGCTGACGCCGTCACACACGCACGCTGACCCCGTCACACACCCACACTGACGCCACCACACACCCACGCTGACGCCGTCACACGCCCACGCTGATGCCGCCACACACGCACGCTGACCCCGTCACACATGCACGCTGACCCCGTCACACACCCGCACGGACGCCGTCACACACGCACGCTGACGCCGTCACACACCCACGCTGACGCCATCACACGCCCACGCTGACGCCGTCACACGCCCGCGCTGACGCCGCCACACACCCACGCTGACGCCGTCACACACCCACGCTGACGCCGTCACACACCCACGCTGATGCCGCCACACACGCACGCTGACCCCGTCACACACCCACACTGACGCCACCACACACCCACGCTGACGCCGTCACACGCCCACGCTGATGCCGCCACACACGCACGCTGACCCCGTCACACACGCACGCTGACCCCGTCACACACCCGCACGGACGCTGTCACACACGCACGCTGACGCCGTCACACACGCACGCTGACCCCGTCACACACGCACGCTGACCCCGTCACACACCCGCACGGACGCTGTCACACACCCACGCTGACGCCGTCACACACGCACGCTGACCCCGTCACACACGCACGCTGACCCCGTCACACACCCGCACGGACGCTGTCACACACGCACGCTGACGCCGTCACACACCCGCGCTGACGCCATCACACACCCGCGCTGACGCCGTCACACACCCGCACTGACGCCGTCACACACCTGCACTGACGCCGTCACACACCTGCACTGACGCCGTCACACACGCACGCTGACCCCGTCACACACGCACGCTGACCCCGTCACACACCCGCACGGACGCCGTCACACACGCACGCTGACGCCGTCACACACCCACGCTGACGCCGTCACACACCCACGCTGACGCCGCCACACACGCACGCTGACGCCGTCACACACGCACGCTGACCCCGTCACACACCCGCACGGACGCCGTCACACACGCACGCTGACGCCGTCACACACCCGCGCTGACGCCGTCACACACCCGCGCTGACGCCGTCACACACCCACGCTGACGCCGTCACACACGCACGCTGACCCCGTCACACACCCGCGCTGACGCCGTCACACACCCGCGCTGACGCCGTCACACACGCACGCTGACGCCGTCACACACGCACGCTGACCCCGTCACACACCCGCACTGACGCCGTCACACACCCGCACTGACGCCGTCACACACCTGCACTGACGCCGTCACACACCTGCACTGACGCCGTCACACACGCACGCTGACCCCGTCACACACGCACGCTGACCCCGTCACACACCCGCACGGACGCCGTCACACACGCACGCTGACGCCGTCACACACCCACGCTGACGCCGTCACACACCCACGCTGACGCCGCCACACACGCACGCTGACGCCGTCACACACGCACGCTGACCCCGTCACACACCCGCACGGACGCCGTCACACACGCACGCTGACGCCGTCACACACCCGCGCTGACGCCGTCACACACCCGCGCTGACGCCGTCACACACCCACGCTGACGCCGTCACACACGCACGCTGACCCCGTCACACACCCGCGCTGACGCCGTCACACACCCGCGCTGACGCCGTCACACACGCACGCTGACGCCGTCACACACGCACGCTGACCCCGTCACACACCCGCACGAACGCTGTCACACACGCACGCTGACGCCGTCACACACCCGCGCTGACGCCATCACACACCCGCACTGACACCGTCACACACCCGCACTGACGCCGTCACACACCTGCACTGACGCCGTCACACACCTGCACTGACGCCGTCACACACGCACGCTGACCCCGTCACACACGCACGCTGACCCCGTCACACACCCACGCTGACGCCGCCACACACGCACGCTGACGCCGTCACACACCCACGCTGACGCCGTCACACACCCACGCTGACGTCGTCACACACCCACGCTGACGCCTTCACACACGCACGCTGACGCCGTCACACACCCACGCTGACGCCTTCACACACCCACGCTGACGTCGTCACAGACCTGCGCTGACGCCGTCACACACCCGCACTGAGGCCACCACACACCCACGCTGACGCCGCCACACACCCACGCTGATGCCGCCACACACGCACGCTGACCCCGTCACACACCCGCACGGACGCCGTCACACACCCGCACGGACGCCGTCACACACCCACGCTGACGCCGCCACACACCCACGCTGACGCCGTCACACACACACGCTGATGCCGCCACACACCCACGCTGACGCCGCCACACACCCACACTGACGCTGCCACACACGCATGCTGACGCCGTCACACGCCCGCGCTGACGCCATCACAGACGCACGCTGACGTCGTTACACACGCACACTGACGCTGTCACCCGCTCTCCTGGGTCTGCACCTCCAGAGGGCGGTCCTGGGGCGGACTCGCCACCTCCTGAACCCCGAGAGTCTGTTCCCGTGATGGTCTCCTCTCCCAAATCCCCCTACAACTGTGTGATGACCTGTCGGGCCTGGAGAATCCTGAATAATACAAGAATGGTGGAAAAATAACAGAGAGGAGCAGAGAGGCAGAGAATGAAACAGAAACTGCGCACAAGAATGGAAGCGGAGGAACCAAAGATGAAGACTCCCGAGTTAGGACGCAGATCTCTGCAGGAACTAACCTCCCGTGCAAATAAGAAAGGAAAGATCAGTGCTAATAATGAGTTGGGGGCTGGGCACCCTCCTCTGAGCCAGGACGGAAACCTCCCGGCTGTGGAGATACAGCCCGCCCTGAGGTCAGGGCAGGTCAGGTGTCCACGTGGGTCTGTGGCCCCGTCACTCAGAGCTGGCCGACCTTGGGCAAGTAACCTAATGTTTCAGTCCCTCGCTTCTTGCAGAAAAGTGGAGAAGAGAGTAGGACATTCTGTGCAGGGTTCTACCAGGGTTAAATGTGCCAGTGTTTGCACAGAACTAAAATAGCCATGGTAGGAGCTGGCTGAGGAGCCTGGAGAATCCCGTGGACAAGGGAGCCTGGTGGGCTGCTGTCCATAGGGTCGCACAGAGTCGGACACGACTGAAGCGACTTAGCAGCAGCAGCAGGAGCTGGCTGAATCGAGGATGAATTGTTAAAATATGCTTCAGATGTATAAGGGCATTCAAAATACCAGGACTGTAAGAGGCGTGCAGGTTTCTTACGTTTCTGTTAAGAGCTAAAGACCAAAACATCGACAACTGGACGCTGCCGCCCCCTAGCGGGATTTGGGGGTAAAGTTTCTGTTTTAATCCGTGTGGGAACGACAGTCTGACCCCAATAAGCAGGGCGGTGACCACGCACACCGCTCAGCGGAATCGGGGCTCTCCTGGCTGCTTCTGGGGTGGAGGGGGTGTCCCTGCTTAGCCTATACCTGGACCTGGGGTGACAAGGGCAGGTGGATAGTGGCCCAGATTGTGGACCCCCGTAAAGGGTGTGGTTGGGGTGTGGACCCTGGATTGACTGGTTTGTGTTTGATATGTGCGCCCGAGGAAGAGGATTCTTGCTCAGGAATTGGGGTAAGGGCGCAATGAGAGAGGCAGGAGACCTGTACAGTTGACTCAGGCGTATCACCAGCTCATCCAGGAAAACAGGTATCCGGCATCAGCCTTAAAATTCAAAGTCCAGTTTGGGTTGTTATTGTTTTATCCATTAGTATGAGTTTATTTAGGAATGGCAGAGGGATTGCAATTCAGGACATTCAAACTATGGCAAACCACAGTCAAATCCAGAGAACAAAGGAGAGGAATGTTACTTAACAGAGAAAAAGGAGGAAGCTGGAAGAGGCTGCTTTGAATCAAAGCCCCTTGAAGAAAAGCAAGCATTCAGGTCACTGATGGTTTCTCGTTGGCTGGGATGTGGCTGCTTCTCATTGGCTGGGCTGTGGCTTTTTTTTCTCTTTGGCAAGGCTGTGGCTGTTTCTCATTGGCTGGGCTATGGTTGTTTCTCATTGGCTGAGCTGTTGCTATTTTCTCATTGGCTGAGTTATTGCTGTTTCTCATTAGCTGAGCTATTGCTCTTTCTCACTGGCTGGACTGTTGCTGGGCCAGGAGAAAATCATCCTTCCGCTGCTGCCTAGTAAGATAACTGTCTTCCTGCCCAGAAATGTAAACTAAGCTGCAACAGAGGGGAGAGGCGAGAGAGCGCCCCTCTAGGCTTCCCAGCTCCGTTTTAAAGCTTTCCCTTTATTAATGTTCACACCAGAATATGCCTGTATCACACCTGTTAAAGCATCAACTTTACAGGAACCCGAAACAGGACTAATACAAGAGGTACGGGGAACTGTACTCCACGGCATCCGGCAGCCAGGCACCACACTCGGTGTGTGCCACCAAGGTCGCCCAGGGCATCCGCATCCGCCAGCAGAAGGACCAACAGTGAGCATCTCATGAGGGAGGGTTTGGGGCCAGACCTGGAAGCAGCTCCGTGCATCCTGCTCACTGTGAACGCCATCCCAGGACACACATAACTGCAAGGAGGCTGGAAGATCATCTCGCTGGGAGCCCAGGAAGGGAGGACACAGTGCTGGGCAGCCACAGTCCTGTCACACGGGCCCACCTGGCCCTATGAGCACATGCGGGTCACACGGTGGGCGTGCTTCTAGTCTCCCCTGCTTCCTACCCGACCTCCTCTTACATGGAGGTTCTAGGGACACAGGAAATAGACTCTCAGGAATTCACTCTTTCACAAGCTAGTGGAAACAGAAGGAAACATCCCTGCAAGGAGATGCGTAGAATTCAGAGTGAGGCATTCAAGCCCAGAGGAGCCCACGAACGGAGGTGGTGCTGCAGATGGACACCCACTCTGGCAGACAGGAACCAGCTTCTGTGTTACCTTAGGTGCAAAAGGGGTCGTTACAGCTGTGACCGAGTTAAAGCTCAGTCTTAAGGTTATTAAAGGGGAGATGACCTTGGATATTCTAGGTGGACCCAATGTAATCACCAGGGTTCTTACAAGAGAGAAGCAGGAAGGTCAGAGAGTGAGGAGATGAGACGTGACCACAGAAGCAGGAGTCCTAGTCAGAGGGAGGAGCCGAAGATGGAGGAAGGGGCCATGAGCCAAGGAGTGTAGACGGCCCCCAGATGCTGCAAAAGGTAACAGAATGGAGCCTCCCCTGGAGCCTCCAGAAGGAACACAGCCCTGCCCACCTCGGATTTCAGCCCCATGTGACTGATCTCAGACTTCTGACGTCCGGAACTGTAGGGTAGTACGCTGCATCGTTTGGTGCCGCTATGTGAGTGGTAATTTGTTACAGCAACACTTATATGCTTGTTGGGATGACTGGCCTCCAGTCCCAAATCTGACGGGCATTAGCCCGGTGAGGGGTGAAGGTCAGGTCAAGGACAGTGTCCTACGCCTTCTGGGGCCTCTCCTGTTTGGGGAATGCATAGTATCCAGTGGGGATGAACTGGCGGGGGGCGGGGGGGTGGGAGACGGGGGCCTGCCTGTTCCTCGGGGTGGACCTAAAGCCTGAGGGCCCTCCCTGTGCAGTCATGTCCTCGCCAGCTCCCTCGGCCAGCCCACGTGTCCATGCGTGTGGGTGTCTGCATGAGTGTATGCGTGTGTACAGTGTGTGCATATATGTCTGTGTGTGTAAACGTGCATTCAGGGGGTATGTATGCAGGTACACCCTTTACACTGTGCAGGTGTGTTTGGGTACACAGGAGTGCCTTTGCACATGCATGGCTGTGTGCTTGTGAAGGGATGGGAGCTGTATGCCGGTGGGGCAGCTCTGCGCCTTCACCCAGACACAAGTCCCCTCAGACACACTCTTGGGCCAAAAAACACTGATTGTCTTGTTTTTGCCTTGTTTCCCTCACTGAGTTTTGGGGGACGGTGGAGGCAGAGACTGGGACCTAGAACCTGTGTACCCAGCGCCGCATGGAGGGCTGACGCACTTGGACCTGTGAGAACATTGACTGATGAACAAGGTGAAGAGTGGTCCAGAAAACTGGGCATCAGCTACCAGCCGCGTGAGTGCAGCCCAGATTCAGGATCCCCACCCGAACTCTAGGAAGGTTTGTAGAGTCAGCTGAGAACACAAAACAGATCTCCAGGGCCAGTGGCAGATTCACGGGGCATGTCTGAAGTCCACTGGGCAGCTGTAGGGACATAGCTGGGTCTCTGGAAACAGCCAAGCACCACACCTGGGTCTCTAGAAACAGCCAAGAACTGTAGCTGGGTCTCTAGAAACAGCCAAGAACTGTAGCTGGGTCTCTGGAAACAGCCAAGCACCACACCTGGGTCTCTTGAAACAGCCAAGAACTGTAGCTGGGTCTCTAGAAACAGCCAAGAACTGTAGCTGGGTCTCTAGAAACAGCCAAGAACTGTAGCTGGGTCTCTGGAAACAGCCAAGCACCACACCTGGGTCTCTTGAAACAGCCAAGAACTGTAGCTGGGTCTCTAGAAACAGCCAAGAACTGTAGCTGGGTCTCTGGAAACAGCCAAGCACCACACCTGGGTCTCTTGAAACAGCCAAGAACTGTAGCTGGGTCTCTAGAAACAGCCAAGAACTGTAGCTGGGTCTCTGGAAACAGCCAAGCACCACACCTGGGTCTCTTGAAACAGCCAAGAACTGTAGCTGGGTCTCTGGAAACAGCCAAGAACTGTAGCTGGGTCTCTGGAAACAGCCAAGCACCACACCTGGGTCTCTTGAAACAGCCAAGAACTGTAGCTGGGTCTCTGGAAACAGCCAAGAACTGTAGCTGGGTCTCTGGAAACAGCCAAGAACTGTAGCTGGGTCTCTGGAAATAGCCAACAAACACCATTGCCGGGTCTCTTGAAACAAGTGCTACATCTTCTCTCCAAGGAGCTAGTTGCTTGTGGGAGGGACCATATGGTTAATGAATCTCCTAGGAGTTAATGTGGAGTCTTAGGACTCCAGCTCTTGCCTGCAGGAGAATTGACGGGATGTCTTTACAGAAAGGAATCATTCCACAGGGAAACCATCCCAATGTCCACTTCGGGCTTTTGCAAGTGTGACTTCCTGCATATTTAGTGCAGAGGCCAGGTGGGCACGGGGTCAATGTCTGGCAATGGTTGCATACGTGCTGGACTCGGCCAGGGGCTCTGTGGATGGCGGGGACACAGCTCTGGCCGCCCTCTGGGTGAGGGGCTTGTGGTTCAGCTGGGCGTAGGTCACCTCTTGGGGGCCTCCTGCAGCAGGGGTCTGAGGATAAAGATGCAGGGTGGGTTTAGGTGGCAGAGTGAGGGCATGTCACCTCCACAGTGAGGACACAGAAGACAGTGTGGCTTCTGTCCCTCCCTCTTGGGGTCCCTCCCTCTGGGGAAGTCTGACCACCATAAGAAGCCCGTGTGGTGAGGATGTGAGATCCTGCCCGCTGCCGGGGGACTGAGCGTCATGGAAGTGGATCTTCCAGCCCCGGTCAAGCCTCTGATGAGTGCAGCCCTGCTCAGCATCTTGACGGCAACCTCAGAACAGACCGTGAGCCAGAACTACCCAGCCGATGCAATTCCAAGTTCCTGGCCCAAGAAACTGAGATGATTCTGTTAAGCTGCTAAATTCCAGAGGCTTTGGTTCAGGGCATTAGCTGATGAAGCACTTACCGAGGTGCCCACCTCTCCATCCATGTCAGGAAATCTGTCAAAGCTGGCCACATCTGAAGGGGAGGACGACCAGGGCTCAGTTCTCTGAGGTGGAGCTTAGGAGACACACATGCCTGACCTCACAGCTTCATATTTCATCTCCTCCCCACCTGCAACGCCCTGGAATGCTTCACCCGCACACTGCTTCCTGCATGCCCTGAACCCCTGCTTCACCCCCCAGACCTGTCCCCCATCCTTGTCTTTACCTGGGGTCCCATCTAGGACATCCACAGCTGGGCTGAGCCTGAGGAGAAAGAACATGTGAGCCCTGAGGGCTGCCTGGGGGCAGAGGACGGGTGGACTGGGAGGTCATCACCAGGGTCCTCACCTCCCCTGGTGTCTCTGCTCCTCGTCTTTGCTTCTGGGCCGCCCTGAGGAGAGTCAGGTGTGAATTAAGAAGAGAAGCCTTCTTTCCAGCACCCCCAAACAGCCTGCCCGGCCACCCCACCCTGTCCCTGAGACTACCTCGTTTTCTCCGGTGCTGACGATGGAGGAGGAGAAGGACCAGGAGGAAGAGACAAAGGAGAAAGGCCACAGAGACCCCAATGAGAATATAAACCTGCTCCGTCGACAGGCCTGTGGGAGCTGGGACGGTGGAATCAGATTATCAGTGGTACACCCTTATGGAGCACCTGCTGCATACCACCCACACACACACATGCTGGGTGCTTATGGTGTTCACACTCACATATAGAGCTCTCACACGCACACCAGTCCTGTGGCTTGGGACTTGCCATCCGCTGCTTTACAAAGTTGGGTCTGAGGGCTGAAGCCCTGTGTCCACAGCGCACTGGCAGAGCTGGAATACTACCAACACCAAAGCCCATTTTCTCCCTCTTTCCCCAAAGAGCACACACCACGAGGAGGGAAGAAAATATTTCCTCGTATGAGTAAGATCAGCACTTCTCCAGGCTCAGGCAGTGCTGCGGGGTCGGTGCATTTACTCCCGGTTTTCCACACGAGCAACGAGGAACGTGGAATGATTGGGCGATTCGATTTGCTCCGGGGGCCCAGAGCTGCAGAGGGCGAGACTGGATCCAGGCAGTCTCGGTGATGGGTTCTGCTCTGGACATGAGTCTCCACAGCGTGAAATGGGAGGGAGGGCGCGAGATGGAAGGGGGCTGAGCTAGACTCCTACACCTGGCGGGTTCAGGGCCTTCCGGGAGGGCAGGTCTGCCTTCTGGGCTGCTCAGGCGCAACCATCAGCGGTCCCTCCCGTTTGGCTCCCAGCCCCCGTCCCTCTCTCAGCGCGGAGCCGGGCCCGCCGTGGACCTGACCACAAGGGGGTGGTGCGGAGCGGCGGCCAGCCCCCGAGTCTGGGTCCAGTCTGGCTGCCCTGGGCTGGTTCCTCCCTTCCAATGCCTGGGCCTTTGGACAGGAACCTGCAAGCTCCTTTCCGCACAGGAAAAGGGGCGGAGGCTCTGAGAAGGTCCGGAAAGTGCCGCCCACGATGGGCCGTCCTGGCATGACTCCATCAGGGGCCCGGTGCAGGGTCATCCAGCCTCGTGGGTGCTGTTCCCGGGGTCCTCAGGAGTCAGAGACACGCAGGCGCCCTGCGCCTGCCAGCCCGTGCTGAGCTCCCGCAGTCCCTGAGCCAAGCCCGGGAGGGCGCTGCGCCCTGATCCCAGCACAGATCCCCTCCCCCAGACACCCCTCCAGGCGGGGTCAGCTACTCACCAGTGGAGGAGCAGCACTGAGCGGTGGGGGAGCTGCCGCCTGCAGGGGGTCCTGTGACGGTGGGGGGACAGAAGAAGGGCTGGTGCTGTGTGTGGGCTGCCCAGGGTCTGTCCCACTCAGCCTGGCGCCTCTCCATCCTGAGCATCCGACCGCGGGCCACCCATGGCCTTCACTCAACCCCGGACAACACCCCGAGACTCCCGAGAAAATGGGGCCGCGGCCAGGCAAGGCGGAGCCCCCTGCTCCATCGCGCTGGGGCCACACCCTCTGCACCTCCCGGAGCTGTGCCCCGCATCACTGCCCAGACTCTTCATGGTGACCTCCTCTGAGGGGGGTGGTCAGATGTGCTGGACGGACCCCGACTCCAGGACACCCTGGGGGCTGACCACACACAGGACACGGACGGCCTCACCCCAAAGGTGCCCTGAAGCGCCATCCAACCCTGGTCAGGGGTCCCTGACTTGCCCGGTGAGACCAGGCTCAGGGAGCTGAGCCAGGCATGAAGGCAGGGGACACGTGGGCAGAGGGGACGGAGGCAGAGGGCCCGGGGGGCAGGGTGGGGCGGTGGGCAGAGGGCGCAGTGGGGTCCCGGGCACACCTGTGGGCAGGGCAGAGACAGCCTCCTCGGTCCCCTCCAGGCTCAGGGCCTCGCTGCGCTCAGACCAGCCAGACTCTGTTTCATAGATGCAGCAATAACGCCCGACGGCGTCTTCACGCAGGGCGTTGATGTGGAATCTGGCCTTTGTCTCCTGTTCACCTCGGGACGTGATACCTACATCCGTGTAGTTGTGTCTATCGTCCTTCTCCAGGCGGAAGCTCCTAACCCCGGCAGGGCCCCGGCACACGATGCTCACCGGCCGCCCCCAGGGCACCACGGAGCCCGGCTCAGCTGAGATGGAGGGTCTGGGCAGGGTCCCTGGGAGGGGAGAGCAGGACCCCACAGTCTGTCCCGGGGAGACCAGCACACGACGCAGTTCCCTCATCTTGGTGGAGAATCAGCACAAAATACAATCCGCTAATTTTAGTGGAGAATCACCACAAACACAATTCTGTCGTTTTAGTGGAGAATCACCACAGCACAATTCTCTCAGTGGAGATCACCACAAAATATAATCCACTCACCTTGGTGGAGAATCACCACACGACACAACCCACTCATCTTAGTGGAGAATCACCACACAACACAATCCAGTCACTTTGGTAGACATCACCACACACCACCAAACGTCAAGAAAGGTCCGTCTGGTCAAGGCTATGGTTTTTCCAGTGGTCATGTATGGATGTGAGAGTTGGACTGTGAAGAAAGCTGAGTGCAGAATAATTGATGCTTTTGAACTGTGGTGTTGGAGAAGACTCTTGAGAGTCCCTTGGACTGCAAGGAGATCCAACCAGTTCAGCCTAAAGGAGATCAGTCCTGGGTGTTCACTGGAAGGACTGATGCTGAAGCTGAAACTCCAATAATTTGGCCACCTGATGGGAAGAGCTGACTATTGGAAAAGACTCTGATGCTGGGAGGGATTGGGGGCAGGAGGAGAAGGGGACGACAGAGGATGAGAAGGCTGGATGGCATCACTGACTCAATGGACGTGAGTTTGAGGAAACTCCAGGAGTTGGTGATGGACAGGGGGGCCTGGCATGCTGCGATTCATGGGGTCGCAAAGAGTTGGAAACAACTGAGTGACTGAATTGAACTGAACAACACAATTCTCTCAGTGGAGGTCACCACACAACACAATTTACTCTCTCGCTTCTTTTTCTTTTTGGAAACTTGCAAAGTTGTATAGTGTTCACCACAATCCAGTTTCAGTACGCTCCCATCACCCCCGCTGTGGACAGCCCCACCCCCACGCCCACCCCAGGAGCAGGTGAATTCCCGTCACTGCGGTTAGTTTCCCATTGACGTAGGACCCTGAGACTTGGTCACATCTCGCTCAGGGTGACATGGGAGGTGACAGAGCAGCTGGGGGCCTGGACATGTCCGCTGGGGGTGGGGGCGGCTCCCTCCCTGCTCACGGCCACTCCAGAGAGAGGGGGAGGGGACACAGGTGGGAATGAGCGGGTCATTCCTGGGACGAGGAAAGCAGGTCTCTGAGTGGGTGGGAGTGACCTGGGCTGGGTCTGAAGGGAAGGGCAGCTGCCTGTCCTGGGAGAGACTGTGTGTCGGGGGGTAAGTGTACGTGCAGGTGTGTGTGGGGGGGGATGGGTGTATATACGTGTGTGTGTCCGTGTGGGGGTGTGTGTGTGGGTGTATGTGTGTGTGTGCAGGTATATATGTGTGTGGGTGTGTGGGGGGGTGTATGTGTGTAGGGGTGTGTATGGATATGTGTGTGTGTGCAGATTTGTGTGTGTGCAGGGAGGGTGTACATGTGCATGTGTGTGGGGAGGATGTGGATGGGTGTATGTGTATGGGTGTGTGTATGTATGTGGGGGGCTTGGGGTGTGGGTATGAATGTGGGGGGTTGTGTGTGTGCAGGTATGTGTGTATGCATGCGTGCAGGTGTGTGGGGGGGTGTATGTGTGCAGGTGTGTGCAGGTATGTGTGGGGGTGTGTGTATGGGTGTGGGTGTGTGCAGGTGTGGGGGTGTGTGCAGGGGTGTGTGGGGTGTGTATGTGTGTGGTGTGGGGGTGTGTGCAGGGGTGTGGGGGGTGTATGGGTGTGGGTGTGTGCAGGGGTGTGTGGGGTGTGTATGTGTGTGTGCAGGGGTGTGTGTGTGGAGGACCTGCAGCACAGATCTGGTCCCATAGACCCCAGGGGGTGAGGGTCCCTGTGCCCACTCCACAGCACCCGGGCGAGCCCGGAATCTGAAGGGTGGCCACCGGCTGGAGACCGGGAGAGCTGGTGCTGTGGTTCAGGTTCAGAGGCAGTCTGCTGGCGCAGCCCCCTCGCTCAGGGGGCGTCAGGCTTTTGTTCAGTTCAGGCTATCAGTGAATGGATGAGGTCCACCCACATTGTGGAGGACAATTTGCTTTGCTCAAAGCCCAATGATTTAAATGTTAAGACCATCCCAAAACATCCTTGCAGACACACCCAGAATGTTTGACCATGTAAATGACCATGGGCCAGCCGAGAAGACACAAAATTAAATACCACAAATTCCATCATCCCCCACAGCATCAACTTGACACCTGTGTGCACCTCCTGAAACCACACCTAACCTCCAAATAAAGACAACAACGTGAGTGAGTGAGTGAGGAGTGAGCTCTGCCGGCCCCTGCCTCTGTGGGGACTTCACTGACTCTGAAGCCAACTTCCTGCTTCAGGGCTGCAAGCCCCCACCACACCCCCCACCACGCCCCTAGATGAGATACGTGGGGTTTCCAGAAGCCTCAGTGACAAGGACATGGAAATACACTGGGATGGAGGCACAGAATGCTGAGAAAACCTAGGGATGGTCTCTGCAGACTCACCCTGGACACTGACCCTCACCCGCCAGGGAATGTGGGGCCAGACCTGTGCTCCAACTCCTCCACACACGTGCACACTCATCCACACACCCACATATACACATGCACATACACATACCTGCACACACACACATACACCCATATACACACACACACAAGCCCCTGCATACACACACACCCTTCACTTCCCCGTCCTGCAGACTGTTCCCCTTACCTCACACTTTCACACCCAGGACAGGCAGCTGTCCTTCAGACTCAGCAACACACACTGGGAGACCTCCCCCTCCTTCACCCCCTCCTTCACCCTTCACCCCTCACCCCCCTCCTTCTTTCTTTCCACCACATCTAGTCCCGCCCATCCATTTACTGGCGCCTCCCGTTTCACAAATACAGGAAACACCCCGGCGCCTGCCCCCTTGGGGCTGACAGTCCAGAGGGACGACAGACGTTCACAAACAGTTGTGCAAACCCATGGGTACGGGTGGTGATGCGTGCCCTGGGGGTGAGTGTGGGAATCTCAGGGAGGGGGCAGACGGGAGGCCAAGCTGCCTCCTCGGGGATCGAGGGAGGGGGTTCCTGAGCTAAGCAGACATGGAGGACGGTCCGGGCTGAGGGGCAGGGTGGAGGGGTCACCGTGGGGAGGGCCAGGCTGGGCGGGGAGATTCAGAAAGTGAAAGAAAACCCAGAGAGTGGCCTGTCTCACTGGGATGTGCAGGGGAGGCTGGAGGAGACCCAGGCCGTCTGCCAGGGCAAGCACTGTTCTCTGCCCTGGGCTGCCGGGGGCGGTCTGGGCTTACTCGGGGCGAGCTCGCCGGCTCAGCCCGGTCCTGAGGGTCGGGTCGTCCCTGTGGGGCCATCGAGGGCAGAGAGGGGACAGGGGAGACCCGGGCCACGGTCCCGCACTGGGGCAGTTAGCAGCTCGGGGTATAAGCCAAGGCCCCCAGACCCCCAGAGTTCGCTCCGCTCTCATCGAGGTCCGCCCTGGGGAGACAGGGGTTTGGGGGAGACTCACCCTGCTGGGTGCAGGCCATCTGGGCCAGACAGAGCGCTGGAAGAGAAGCGCTAGTGAGAAGATGCCCGCCTCGCGGTTTCCTCAGGGGCTGCAGTCCCGGGGCCTCGAGGAGCCGTGGGGTGGGCGGGCGTCTTCCCATGATGTCCCAACGCCCCCCGCCCCAACATTACGTCTGAGTACAAGCCGTCTCCTCGCTCTGAAGTAATCTCAGACAACCCCAACCCTCCTCCAGGCCAGCCCGGCTCATTCTGCACTCACCCCACACCCGACCCCGCGTCCAGGACCGAACCTTCCCATCACTTCGGTCTGGGCCAAAGCTGAGGGTCCCCCGGGGATGGAGGGGGAACCGCGTTGCCCCGGCGTCTCCTGGGCTGGAGTCAGGGCTGAGCGGAGCCCCTCTGCCCCTGGAATCCGGCCCCGGCACCCCCGGACTCACCCAGGCCCAGGAGGGTGGAGGGTCCGGGCGCCATGGCCCAGCCCTGTCCCGGGGCGTCCTGGAGTCGTGCTGAGGGACGGAGCCTGCAGCCCGCGGGAGAAGGGGATGTGCCGCCGGGCCTTTCTGGGGCCGTTTCCACACCAACAGCCTCACACAAAGGGGAAGAGCGCCCTCCCCGCCCGGCACACTTCCCACTAAGGGGCCGCAGCGCCCCTTAGCTGTTCCTCCCTCTGGGCCCCCACGAGGTTCAACTTCTCTCCGGGTGCACCCCGAGGGGGGAGCCCCATTCTCCCCCCCGTGAGCAGAACACGCTTTGTGCAGCACGCCAACTTGACCGTCAGTCCCGACTCTGTTCTTGGGCAAAGAGTTACATCACTCTATGCCAACGGTTCCTCGTGTTGAAAATGGAGAACCCCGACATCCTCCTCTGAGTGTTTAATATTGCGATATATGGTACATTCCCGGAGGGATCGAGTGCATTAAAAATATCTTATCACGTGGGTTCTCTGCCCGTTTCCCCGGGCGGTGCTGGAACCAGGGAAGGCGGGGCTGGCCAATGAGCACACACAAAATCCCAGAGCTGAGTGATGGGGAGACAGACCTCGGGACCTGGCCCTGGGCTTGGCACCCGCTGGGGCCCCCAGCTGGGTGCTGAAATGAGAGCAGGGCGGGGGATGGGAGGGTGTGTGTGCTCACGGAGTCTGCAGGACAGGAGCCCCGTCGTGGAATCCCTTGTCCTCTGTCCCCGAGGCCAGGGAACAGCCGCCTCTCCTGGGAGGAGCTCCGCCAGACCGTGATGGCGGTCTCCACAGCAGCTGGGGCTCAGTCTCCTATTGACAGAAGCCTAGTTCTGTCCGAGGGGCTGTGCTCCCACCCTGGACTGGGGAAGGGGGAGTGGAGAGGATGCGGTTTGGGGCTAAGGCAATCCAACAATCCCATTTGCAGTGACTGATCCAGAGGGGCCACAAGACCGTGGATGGTCAATGATACTTAATGTGAAATATATCAGGGTTTCTGGAGTCACATTTCTCTCTTATTAACAGAGGGTCTCATAAGACGTTTGCCTCCTTTAATCCTGTCCATGAGCAGCTATATGATGATGATGTGATATCTGGAGCTGCAACAGCCATCTTGCAGCCATGAGGCAACAAGCTTGACTACAACAGCAGAGATACTGATCACACTGAGGTGAAAGAATACAAGATCTAAGGTTTGTAGAAACTCCTGGAATTGCTGAAAAAGCCTTGTGACTGCCTACCCCTGGAATTCTTAATAAGTAAAGAATAACTGTGCTAGATTTTCTGTCAAATATCAGCCTAAATCTACGGACCACACTGCATTAAAATAATAACTGTTTTATTGATAGCTCAGTGGTAAAGAATCCGCCTGCCAGTGCAAGAGACACAGGTTCAATCCCGGGTCCGGGAAGATCCCACATATTGCAGAGCAGCTAAGCCCATGTGCCGTTACTATTGACCCTGTGCCGTAGAGCCTGTATTCCAGAACAAGAGAAGCCACCACAAAGAGTGCAGAGTGCATCGCAACTAGAGAGTAGCCCCCTGCCCTGTTGTCACAACTAGAGAAAAACCCACACAGCATCAAAGACCTAGCATAGCCAAAAATAAATGAATGATTTAAAAAGCAATCATAACTACTTTAAAAACTAAAACTGCTTTATAGAATATTTTAAAGGTCGTCTTAAATGCCTCAAAGAAATGAAAACTCAGCAAAGGTTATATAGTCAAAATGAAAAGATGAGATTCCCTGGAGCCAGGTTGAATGCTGGACATGACTGTCACCTTGATAGTGATAAATCAAGTTTTAGTTTCATGGCCTGGCCGAGGGTAGTGGCTAGAGGCTAAAGTGTGAGGCTAGTGAAGTCAAGGCTAGAATAAAGTCAACCAGGATGACCCTGGCTGAGTAAGATGAACACCAACACAGCCCCATGTAACTGCGTCTTTCTGGCCTTTCTGTGTGTGTCTCTCCCTCGCTCATGGTCATTAGTGGCTTTTATCAGCTTTTTTTTTTTTTTTTTTTAACAGATATCTTGCAGACAATTAACTGAAGTCATTAAATATGGGTGTGTCCACTGTGGATCTATGGGTCTACAGCACAGAATCGGAGTCAACAACACCGAGGTATCTGGGGGCATGCTCCCTGTTTCCAGGAGACTCCGCTGCAAAGCTCACCTCAAGTTTTCCAGATTAGCCCACACCTCTGTTTTCCCCTCAGGGCTTCCCTGGTGGCTCAGACGGTTAAGATTCTGTCTGCAACGCAGGAGACCTAGGTTCAGTCCCTGGGTTGGGAAGATCCCCTGGAGGAAGGCACGGCAATCCACTCCAGTATTCGTGCCTGGAGAATCCCATGGACAGAGGAGCCTGGAGTCGCAGAGAGTTGGACATGACTGAGCAACTCGACAACAAGACATCAGAGGCAGAAACAAAGCAAGCTGAAAAATGCACTGTCTGTGGTGTGTTGGACCACAACAGTCCGACAGTTCTGTATCTCAGCGAGTACGTAACACCAAGCAGTTTTCTTTCTGCTCTGTGTGGGTCTCTCTGTTCTGCCCTGGGCTGGGCTGAGAAAAGAACAGGGCTTCCTGAAACTGTTCTACAGGAAACCCAATGCTATATTAGGCAGCCCTCATCCCCTGACTACTCCCTGACATGAACTACACCTTGGCCCCAAGCCTCCTATCCAAACTGGCCATGATTTGGTTTTACAAGTGTAAACTCATATCAAAGCTTTTAAAACCTTTTCTACTTTTCTTCTTTCCTCAACTACCAGGTCTTATGATGATGGTGATATAGAATACTGCTTTACCTACTAAATACGTAAGTACATTATTCTCGTACAAAAGAAAAATTGTGGGGCTTCCCTGGTGGTCCAGTGGTTAAGGATCTGCTTGCCAATGCCGGGGACATTTGATCCCTAGCTTGGTCCCTAGTCTGGGAAGATCCCCCATGCCACGGAGCAACTAAGCCCGTGCAACACCGCTTAAGCCTGCTTTCTGCAACTGCTGAAACCCAAGCACGCTAGAGGCCAGGTTCCACCACAAGAGCAGCCACAGCAGGGAGAAGCCTGCACCACAATTAGAGAGAGCCTGCAACCAAAACACATACAGATTCACAGGATTACTTCAACCAGAATTGTGACTCAGTATCACTTACAGAGATAATAATTTCCTTGGTGAAAGTCAGTGAGTTGCTAAGTGTATCTTGCAATTCTGTATAATGAGCAATGTAAGATACATATAAAAACTCTTTCTTGAGGGCTTTATCTAAAATCCTCTTATTTGTTGGCCAAATGAAATTTCTGCCTTTCCCTCTGTCTCTCTCTCTGTATTTCTGTCTCTGCCGGCGTCTCTCTGCCTCTCTATCTCTCCCTCTGTCTGTCTTCCTGTCTCTCATTGTCTCTGTGTCTCGGTCTCTCTGTCTCTCTGTCTCCCTCTATCTCTATCTCTCCCTCTGTCTCTCTCTGTATTTCTGTCTCTGCCACTGTCTGTCCCCCTGTCTCTCTCTCTCCGCCTCTCTGCCTCCCTCCCTCCTGCCCTCTTGTTTGCTCTCTCTTCCTCTTAACCCGTCCTGAACTTTGCTTCCTTACTGGCAGCCCTGCAGCCCTCGGCCCCGGGATTAGTACAGTTGTTCCCTTGCCGGCAGCCCTGCAGCCCTCGGCCCCGGGATTAGTACAGTTTCACTCGACAGCTGCATTCAGTGGTGTGTGGAGCAACCAGCTCAAGCCAGTTCCTGACAGCTGACTGTGAAATCCCTCCCCCACCGCAGGTTCAGTGATCTCACTTTTGAGGCTTGATGTGAGCCACACTGGATTTACTCCCCAGAAACTGGTGAGTGCTACAGATCAGTTGCTTTCTTTCATAGACGTAACTGTTACACATGTCCCATTACCCTGCTGGGCAGTTTCCAAAGGCCACCTTAAAGAAAATTAAACAGGACAGGGAGGACTTCCCTGGTGGTCCAGTGGGTAATGAACCTGGCCGGCAATGCAAGAGACACGGGTTCCATCCCTGGTCTAGGAAGATCCCGCGGGCAACTAAGCCCATGAACCGCAACTACTGAAGCCCGCGTGCCCTAGAGCCTGTGCTCCACGGCAAGAGAAGCCATCGCAATGAAAAAAAAAAGAACATGGAAAGAAACCCTCTGTGCCATCCCCATCCAAAAGGAAAACCGACAAAATCCTGTCTACATCCACGGTTTGCCGCAACAGTCTTTATTCCTTCCTCACCCAAAGCCGCCAACATCCAAAATCCCGTGTTCAAGTTTCTCTTGAATTTTTGTAAATACAGTGTGACCACATATATACATATATGCGTGTGTATGTATATACGTACGTGCGTTCATTGTTGTTTTTAACTTTATGACCCAATAGAGTTTTGAAAATGATGTTTGAAATCAGATACGGAGTAATCATGGACTAATGTTCTATTTCTTTGACTACAAGACGGCGGAGTAGATGGACTCTACTCCTCTACTGTGAGAACCCCACAAACTACAACTCGCTGCCATCCACCATCGACAGGAGAATGTCGGATCCCACCAAAAACAGATACTTTGCCAACAAAGGTCCGTCTAGTCAAGGCTATGGTTTTTCCAGTGATCATGTATGGATGTGAGAGTTGGACTGTGAAGAAAGCTGAGCGCTGAAGAATGGATGCTTTTGAACTGTGGTGTTGGAGAAGACTCTTGAGAGTCCCTTGGATTGCAAGGAGATCCAACCAGTTCATCCTAAAGGAAATCGGTCCTGAGTGTTCATTGGGAGGACTGACGCTGAAGCTGAAACACCAATATTTTGGTTACTTGATGTGAAGAACTGACTCATTGGAAAACACCCTGATGCTGGGAAAGATCGGAAGAATCCCAGGGACAGAGGAGCCTGATGGGCTATGATCTATAGGGCCCAAAAGAGTTGGACACAACTGAAGTGACAAACACACTTCCTTCTTTTGGTGCTCATCTGTTGGTGAAGAATCCAGTTTTTCGTTGCCTGAAATTAATGTCTTTATCTCACCTCCAATTTTGAAGTTTTCTCCTGCTGTAGAGTTCTAGGTTGGCATTTATTTTTTAACACTTAAATATGGCATTAATCAGTTTTGTTTCAAATGACTGCAGATCTTCTCATTGCTCCTTTGAAAATAGTGTGTCCTTTTTCTCTCAGTGCTTTTATGGAGATTTCTTAAAAAACTGGAAATAGAACTACCATATGACCCAGCAATACCACTTCTGGGCATACACACTGAGGAATCCAGATCTGAAAGATTTTGCCTTTGGAGTTGAGCAATTTTCCTCTGATGTGTCTCCGTGTATGTGTGTGTGTTGACTTTTACTGAAGTGTAATAGATTAAAATTGGACATGTAGAATGCACAGCTTGACGAATCCTCACAGAATGAGCACTCCTAGGTTTTCCAGTAACTTCTCTCCAAAGGTAATGACTTTGCTCACTTCAACAGCATGGGTTGAATGTGCGTGTTATGGTTCTTTATCTTAGCGTAAATATTCTCTGCAGTCTGTGTGTGTGTGTGTGTGTGTGTGGCTTCCTCTGCTCAACCGAATATTTTAAGATTTGTCCAACACCCTGGGTGCTGTGAAGTATTTTATTGTGTGAATCACCACCACGCGTACATCCCCCCTAGTGTAAAGAGGCATTTGCTTAGCTTCCAGTTTACGTTAGGATGGAAAGTGTCGCTTTGAATGTGTTAATTCATGTCCAGTGGTGAGCGTGTGTGTGCGTTTCTGTTGGAATAAACCTCGGACTGTAATGGCCGTGTGTTCTGCTGTGCATTTATTCAGTCCTAGTGGGCACTTCTGAATATGTTTCGCAGTGACAGCATCAGTTCACACTCTGAGCATTCTGGCTACCCCACATCCTCACCCGCCCCTCCGCTTTCCCACCTTCTTATCCCCGCCCCTCCCCGCCGTGAAGGGTGGTGGTACCTTTGTGGTTTTGCTTTGCATGTCTCTGGTAACGAATGCATTTGGGAACATTTTCCTATGGCTTTTGGTCATTTGAATATTCATCCGATTTTGTGAAATGTCTGTTTGAGTCATTTTTCTCATTTCCTCATTTTAGACAGTTGAATTGACTTTTTTTTAACTAAACAGTAGGAAGCTTTCTCTTTTTCTTATTATGCTCGAGTCCTTTGTCAGATGTGTTCCTTGTGAATATTTGTTCCTCGCCTAGCTGAGGGTCACTCTCGTTGCTGCATTTTGAAAAAGATTATTTCTGAATCTTATTAGATCCCATTTATCTAATTTTATTTTATGATTATTGCTGCTGCAAAGGGTGAAGAAATTTCCTGTATGTTCCTCCCAAAGCTAGAGATGTACTTTTTGGATTTATATCTTCAGTCCTCGGGACATAATGGGGTGTGTGTATGTGTTGTATACTAAGAGTCCACATACGTTTTTCATATGGAAATCCGATTAGTACAGGACAGTTTATTGGAAGGACCATCCTTTCCTCACTGAGCTGTTGGATATCCAGTGTCGTATCACAGGAGACTGCTCTGTTCTAATGATTGATGTGCATATCTGTGCCCAGTAACGCTTGGACCAGACACTCGAGCCCCGTACGAAAGCTCGACATCTAGTAGTGTGTGTCTTCCAGCTTTGTCTTCCTTTGTCAGGGTATCACTAAATAATATTGGCCCTCAGGGTGTCTAACAACAACAAAAACCTCTCTGCTTTGTTGCTGTTCTGTTGTTGTTTATGTAGCAGTTTGTATCTGCTGGGGCTTCCCAGGTGGGGCGGTCGTAAAGAATCCGCCTGTGAATGCAGGAGATGCAAGAGACCCAGGTTCAACACCCGGGTTGCAAAGATCCCCTGGAGAAGGAAATGGCAACCCGTTCCAGTACTCTTGCCTGGAGAATCCCATGGACAGAGAAGCCTGGTGGGCTACAGTCCACGGGGTCGCAAAGAGCTGGACACGACTGAGCAACTAACACTTGACTTGATAAATAAATAGACAAATAAATATATGGAATATAAGTTATAGTCACTCTTTTCCTCACTAATGTGTTTTCATAAGATTGATGTTATTTTTCCTTTGAAGTTTAGGTAAATTCACTCTGAAATACTGAACACTTTTATTTGTATTTATCTTGGGTTTCTCTGATCTTCTGGAAGCAGTGGCTTGATGGCTGATCCAACCTGGGAAACAAATATAGATCACATTGGATAATTAAAAATTGGATAGAATTCAAATTGGAGTAAGATGCAGGGAGCTCAGCCCAGTGCTCTGTGACAACCTAGAGTGGTGGGATGGGGCGGGAGGCAGGAGGGAAGTTCAGGAGGGAGGGGACACATGTATACCTGTAGCTGGTTCAGGTAGATGCATGACTGAAACCAACATAATATTGTAAAGCAATTATCCTTCAATTTAAAATAAATAGCTTTTTAAAATAAAAATAAATTTAAAAGGAAAGATGAAATCACACAAAAACTTTAAATAAGACACGACTGGGCAACTTCTAGGTCACTATTTCCTCAAATATCACTCTTCCTTGGCTCTCTCTTTTTCATCCTCAGACTGCCAATTAATCATGTAAAGAATCTCCTTTCTGTGTCCCACAAGTCTCTGAGACTTTTCCCCATGGGTGTTCTATTTTTTCTCTTCTGAGGACTTCAATCTGGGTATATTTACCTTATGTCCAGTTTATTGTTTTTGTCTTCTGCACTGTTCCAACCCCCCATGACCATGAAGTCCGAGTTCAGAAATCATTAGGATCCAATACCATGAGAGGTCATTGTCAGAAAAACCATCTTGTCTGAAAGATGTCTTCAGTGACTGAATCACAAATTTCAGGGAAGTCAGAAAAGCCACCGTCTGCTAAGCAAGACTTGGAAAGTTAGCTCATCTCTCTTGGGACAGAAAGAATAGGTCACACCAGGTCTCTGAGTAATGCCTCTTGGCCACATGCTCTCCGGAGATTCTATCAGAGTCTGCTTAAGGGGGAATGCCCATTTTCTTCTGAATCTCATTTGCAAAGACTGTGGGTGTTAAGGTGGCCAGTCAGCTTTCTAAATCAGCATAGTCCAGCAAAGACACAGCATAAACCACAAACAGTAGCCACTGAGGCACTTTTACACGTTCACACTAAAAAAAAAAACAAAAAGTGATGGAAATTAATTATACTTATGTTTCATTTAACCCAGTCTATTTTTTAATTGAAGGAGTATTGCTTTAGAGAACTCTGTCATTTTCTGTCAAACACCAACATAACCCAGTCTATTTTAAAATGGTGTCTTTTCAGCATAAGACATGACCAGCAAGATAGCTGACACTCTTTCTCACATCATGTCTTCAAGGTCCAGGGAGTATTTTATCACCAGACGCGCATCACGATTGGGCTTCCCAGGTGGCTCAGTGGTAAGGAACTCGCCTGGAAATGCAGGAGCCGCAGGGGACGTGGGTTTGATCCCTGGGTTGGGAAGATCCCCTGGAGGAGGGCATGGCAACCCACTCCAGTATTCTTGCCTGGAAAATCCATGGACAGAGGAGCCTGGCGGGCCACAGTCCATGGGGTTGCAAAGAGTCAGACGCGACTGAGCGACTGAGCGCGCGCACACATGCGCACTTCTGATTGAGACAGGCTATGTCAGCTATCAATAGCCTCCTTAGGGTGGCAGCCGCCACGCTGGGCGGAGCATCTCTAAGCCCACCCTCGGTATCCAGGTGAGCGGGGGTCGCCTTCACTCAGCACGTCTGCCTCGGTCTGTGCCTCTTCGTCTCTTCTGTCTCGCTCAGTCTGACTTCATGCAAATTCTCTGTCTCCTTTTTTTCCTCTCTGTCTCCATCAATGGGTCTGGAAGGTCTCTGTGTGTCATTATGTCCCCAAGAACGCCAGGGACACCTCTCATAATCCTCCCTGGGTTAAAAAGCTTAGAACAGGACTTCCGGGGTGGTCCAGGGGTTAAGAATCCGCCGGCCAGTGCAGGGGATGCGGGTTTGGTCCCTGATCCGGGAAGATTCCACATGCTGCAGGGCAGCTAAGCCCGTGTCCCACAGCTACTGAAGCCTGTGTGCCTGGAGCCTTCCCCAGTGGCTTCCCTGGTGGTTAAGAATCCACCCGCCAATGCAGGGGACACGGGTTCGATCCCTGGTCCGGGAAGATTCCACACGCCGTGGAAGCAACTAAGTCACAACTACTGAAGCCCGCGTGTCTGGAGCCTGCGCTCTACAGTGAGAAAAGCCCTTGCTCGCCACAACTAGACAAAGCCCGCAGACGATAGTGAAGGCCTATCGCAGCCAAAAATAAATAAATCAGTTGATTTTAGGGAAAAAGCTTTAAACCACCCATCTAAGTCCCAAAGAGGACCAGGGCCAGCGTGGCATGCTCACACGTGACCACAAGCCCTGGGAACATCAGCCCGGCACATTTCCGCGTGAGCGCAAGCCCCGGGGGTCCGTCGAGCCCATCCCCGATTGCTCACCATCAACTAGGAGCACCTGGAAGTCCTTGCAGGGGCGGCTTCCCAAGCCCAGGGAGAAGCCAGCCCAGGGGGCATGCTCGTCCCCACCGGTGGGGGGGGGGGGGGGGGGGAGGGGAGCGAACCAGGCCAGGCGTGCGCGTCCTGTTCAGTGGAGCCGGACTCGACAGACAAACACGTAGGGTGTGATGCCCAGAAGCTTAACACCAAGTATGTTTTTTGGTTTCCCTGTTGGTTTTGTTGCAGTGAAAAGGAAAAAAAAAAAGGAGTGATTTTTTTTTCTCTTTCCCTTTCCTGAAAACAAAGAAAATAAAGAGAAGAGTGAGCAGCAGACCTGAACATTCCATAGCCTTTTTTTCTAACTTTGCTCCTAACTCTGAGTGTCTGTAACTAAGTCTGCGTCTCTGCCCCCAGCTCTGCAGGAGCTACACTTCGCCCCTGTTTTCCTTGGACTCTGTGCTAAATACATCCCCTAGCTGCTGTTTACCCTTCCAAACCCTGCCACTTGTCGTTACATGTCAGAAAGAAGACGGCAGAGCCACCAAGCTGCCAGACTCCATTACTGGGTTACTGACACCCGTCGATGACTGTCTTTGAAACAATGCAAGAAGAAGTTAAGACCCTATCATCTTCACTCCTCATCACCGACCCCTGCAAGCCCTTGTCTTATATAAGCCCCTAGACTCCTCTTGGGAGTGTGGGGGGCACAGTTCTGGAGGCACAAGCTGACTGCGTTCCCCTCTCTGCCAGCTGAGAATAAAAGCGACCTTTCTATTTCCTCCAAACTGTCTGCATATTTTTTTCATTTGGCTCCGCTGGGCCAAGAAGGCCAAGATTTTGGCCGGCAACAGTTTTCTCTCGAGAAGGGAAGTAACTCCTTTCCTTGAGGTTTTGTTTCTCCTCCCTGCCAACACCATCCGCAGGGAGGGACGTTTCATAGCAGATGTTCCAACTGCTCTGCAAGTAAACTGCTGCTCACTTAGCTAAGAGAGTTTCCCTGGTGGCTCAGTGGTGAAGAATCCACCTTCCAATGCAGGAGATGTGGATTCGATCCCTGGGTTGTGTAGATCCCCTGGAGAAGGAAATGGCAACCCAGTCCAGTATTCTTGTCTGGAGAATCCTATGGACAGAGGAGCCTGGCGGGCTATAGTCCATGGGGTCACAAAAGAGTCAGGCATGACTGAGCGATTCAGCAACAACAACATGCAAAATGGTTTTGCCCAGGGTCAGCACTGGGGGCTTCTCTGGCGGCTCAGATGATTAAGAATCTGCCTGCAGTGCAGGAGAGCTGAGTTCAATCCCTGGGTCAGGAAGATCCCCTGGAGGAGGAAATGGCAAGCCACTCCAGTATTCTTGCCTGGGAATTCCCATGGACAGAGGAGCCTGGCAGTTCCTGGGGTCGCAAAAAGTCTAGGATATGACTTAGCAACTAAACAACAATGCTTATCTGAAACACCATCCACCACCTATGGGTAATTTGGGTTTTTTCGTAAGTAAATTTTATTTCCTAGACTGGTTTTAGGTTCACAGCAAAACTGAGCAGAAGGGGAATTCCCTGGAGGCCCAGTGGTTAGGACTCTGCACTCTCACTGCTGAGGGGCCTGGGTTGGCCCCTGGTTGGGAACTAAGATCCCACAAGCTGCACAGTACGGAAAAGAGTGGGGTGATGATCAGAAGATGCCAAGGTTTCTCATACACCGCCTGCCCCCCCACGACAGGCATA
This sequence comes from Muntiacus reevesi, assembly GCF_963930625.1. Classification (NCBI taxonomy): domain Eukaryota; kingdom Metazoa; phylum Chordata; class Mammalia; order Artiodactyla; family Cervidae; genus Muntiacus; species Muntiacus reevesi. The sequence goes on from NC_089250.1 coordinate 277,896,584, forward strand.
GCATCCCCCATTATCAGAGGCTGGCACCAGGCTGGTGCATGTGCTACAACTGGTGAACCCACAGTGGCATCAGAACCCCCCAAAGCCCATGGTTCACACTAGGGCTCAGCCTTGGTGGACAAATGCATAATGCCGTGAATCTGCCACTACAGACCCGTACAGGGTAGCTTCACTCTCCAAAAATGCCTCTGCTCCCTATGTTCATTCCCTCCCCGCTCCCTAACCCCTGGCAGCCCCGATCCTTTTACCATATCCATAGTTTTTCCTTCTCCAGAAGGTCGTGGAGTTGGAATCATATGGCGTGTAGCCTATTCAGACTGACTGCTTCCACTGGGTAACAAGCACTTAAAGTTTCTCTGTGTCTATATGCAAGCCCTGCTATCTTTACAATGGATGACCAACAGGCCCTACTGTGGGGCCCAGGGAACTCTGCTCAGTGCTGGGTGGCAGCCTGGATGGGAAGGGAGCCGGGGGCAGAGTGAACACCTGTATATGGATAGCGAGTCCCCTTGCCATTCACCTGAAACTATCACCGCATTGTGCATCAGCTACACCCCAAGACAAAATAAAAAGCTTTAAAAAAAAATAAAGTTCCTCCATGCTTTTTCACGAGTTTGCTAGCTCCTATCTCTTTAGCACAGAATACTATACTGTGGTTGCACCTCTGTTTATTCATCTGTTCACCGGCTGATCAGCATCTTGGTTGCTTCCGACTTTGGGCAGCTATGAAAAAAGCAGCTGCTATACACATTTGAAGTTGAAACTCCCAGAAAATAATAGCAAACGAAGCAACAGACAAAGGATTAATCTCAAAAATATACAAGCAACTCCTGAAGCTCAATTCCAGAAAAATAAATGAAATGACCCAATCAAAAAAATGGGCCAAAGAACTAAACAGACATTTCTCCAAAGAAGACATACAGATGGCTAACAAACACATGAAAAGATGCTCAACATCACTCATTATCAGAGAAATGCAAATCAAAACCACAATGAGGTACCATTACACGCCAGCCAGGATGGCTGCTATCCAAAAGTCTACAAGCAATAAATGCTGGAGAGGGTGTGGAGAAAAGGGAACCCTCTTACACTGTTGGTGGGAATGCAAACTAGTACAGCCACTATGGAGAACAGTGTGGAGATTCCTTAAAAAACTGGAAATAGAACTGCCATATGACCCAGCAATACCACTTCTGGGCATACACACTGAGGAATCCAGATCTGAAAGAGACACGTGCACCCCAATGTTCATCACAGCACTGTTTATAATAGCCAGGACATGGAAGCAACCTAGATGCCCATCAGCAGATGATGGATAAGGAAGCTGTGGTACATATACACAATAGAGTATTACTCAGCCATTAAAAAGAATTCATTTGAATCAGTTCTAATGAGATGAATGAAACTGGAGTCCATTATACAGAGTGAAGTAAGCCAGAAAGACAAACACCAATACAGTATACTAACGCATATATATGGGATTTGAAAAGATGATAACGATAACCCAATATGCAAAACAGAAAGAGACACAGATGTACAGAACAGATTTTGGGATTCTGTGGGAGAAGACAAAGGTGGGATGTTCTCAGAGAAGAGCATTGAAACAAGTATACTATCAAGTGTGAAACAGCTCACCAGCCCAGGTTGGATGCATGAGACAAGTGCTCAGGGCTGGTGCACTGGGAAGACCCAGAGGGATGGGATGGGGAGGGAGGTGGGAGGGGGGATCGGGATGGGGAACATATTTAAGTCCATGGCTGATTCGTGTCAATGTATGACAAAAACCACTACAATATTGTAAAGTAATTAGCCTCCAACTAATAAAAATAAATGAAAAAAAAAAAAAGTTGAGGCTCCCATTCTTTGACCACCTGATGCAAAGGCCTGACTCATTGGAAAAGACCCTGATGCTGGGAAAGATTGAAGGCAGGAGGAGAAGGGGACAACAGAGGACAAGATGGTTGGATGGCATCACCGACTCGATGGACACAAGTTTGAGCAAGCTCCAGGAGTTGGTGATGGACAGGGAGGCCTGGCGTGCTGCAGTTCATGGGGTCGCAAAGAGTCGGACACAACTGAGCGACTGAACAGCAACAATACACATCTGTGTGCAGCTTTTTCGTGAAGACATATTTTCAGTCCATTCACGTAAATACCAAGGAGCACGACTGCTGGATCACATGGGAAGCAGGGTTAGTTTTCTAAGAAGCTGTGGGTCTTTCATCAAAGCGGCTGTCCCATTTTGCATTTCCCAACAGCGAAGAATGAGAGTTTCTCTCACTCCACATTTCTCACCAGCATTTGGCTTCCTCAGCGTTTTGGATTTTGGCCACTCTGAGTAGATGTGTAATGGAAACTTATTCCTTGAAATATTGAAAGACATGCAGAGTGTGGACTGAGAAGTCAGACGGAATGAGATTTTCCTCTGCTCCTGTCTCCACCATGACCTCAGACACATTGCTTGCCCCATGAACTTTCCTAAATGTGAGCTCATCAGTTCCGTTTCTTCAGAAGCCAGTTAACCACTATTTACACATTGCCTGCCATGTGCTCGGCGTCTGGCACACAGGAGTGAACAAAACAGGTAGGTCCCTGTGCCCAGAGCTTCCATCCAACCAGGGACAGACTCAAAGAGCTAACCATCAGTTATTTAATGATGCTGTGATATTAAACAGACAGACAGAGCGTAGCACTCACCACTGTAACTGCAAGTCAACCCTGAGACCCCAGTGTCTTAACACAACGGAAATTGTTTTCTCACTTATGCAAATAACCAAGGTGAGTTTTCCTGGGTGAAGTTTTAATTTCCTCCCTAGGAGTTTTCAGGAACTACAGGTCACTTCCATCTGTGGCCCGACCGTCTTCATGGGCAGCAGTGCCCTCTGCCTCCAACAGAAGGCAAGAGAAAGAGAGGGTGCGTCCACCGGTAAACGGCTGGCCTGGAAAGGATACGTGTTATTTCTGCCCAAATTTCTTGGCTGCACATACTTACTAAGGTCACAAGCAGATACACCTGAGACCCGACAGTAGGTTCCCTTGTGAGTCGCCCCCTCCCAGAGAGACCGCACCACTGTGAAAGGGGGAACGCATGCTTTCCTGGGAACGGCCAGACGAGCTCTGCCTCGTGTGGCAAGTAATCTAAAGAAGAAACACACGGGAGGGCGGATGGCAAAGGAGCATGTTCCTATGACCCCGCCAACCGAGGCATTGGGCTTCCCTGGTGGCTCAGATGGTAAAGAAGCTGCCTGCCAATGCAGGATACACGGGTTCCATCCCTGGGTCGGGAAGATCCCCTGGAGGAGGGCATGGCAACCCGCTCCAGAATTCTTGCCTGGGAAAATCCCATGGACAGAGGAGACCGGCGGGCTGCAGTCCATGGGGTTGTAAAGAGTCGGACAAGATGAACGAGTGAACAACAGCAACAGCTCTTGTAGAATATGCACCTTAGGCGCATTACCTCCCTAGGGAGGCGTACCTGGTGCCTCTCTTGCTGCTGTTGTTCAACCAGTTGGGTGTCTCTTAAAGACCCCAATCTTTTGAAACATGCAAATTAACGGAGCTCCCAGCCTAGTGAGGAAGACACACATCACAGCTCTCCAGTAGTCACATGATTTCAGCGGTGATGAATAACCACTAGTAGCATTAGATTTTTTTTTCTTTTTTTTTCACACATCAACCTCAAAAAGCTCAGTAATGTGTCTCAACAGGATGTCTATTTCTCACCCCTTCCGTAGGGGTGTCTCCAGGTCTGCAGTTGGGCTCCCTCCCACAGGGTGACCCGTGCTCCCAGGATTCTTCCAAATTTGGGGCTTTGGCATCCACTAAGACCTCTCTGCTACCAGAGAGGCAAAGGAGAATGAGAGTGAAAATGACGCATCCTTTTCTTGAAGAAGAAGAAGAAGAAGAAAAAAAAAAAAAAGCTGAGCAGCACGTATCACGTGTGCTCTGGTTGCAGTGATGAGGATCAGTCACGAGTTTCCAGGAGTGTAAGAAAGGCTGGAAATACCGCGCCGGGTAGGACCGCTGCCTCCACTGATAACACAGCGCAACAGGTTGTGGCCCAGCAGTTAAGACTCCGCCCTCCAGCGCAGGGGGCGGGGGTTCAACGCCTGGTTGGCGAACTACCATCCCGCGATCCCACGTGCCAGGAGGCCAAAGAATCAAATAAACAATGCACAGTGCATACCAGAGAAGCCATGAAAGTCGCTCTCAGGAGCTCTGAAGGAAACAGTGGCCCTGGCTCTGGCTTCAGAGGGGACTTGACCTTGACTGCCCACCCCAGGGAAGGCCCCTGGGTGATACTGAGCTTTCGTAGGCGTGGGAAGACAGATCAGCTGTCAACACGGGGAAGCAGGGCAGAGGGCCGGGGAGAAGTTTGGCAGAACCTTGACTGCAGCCCCGGGTCAGGAACTAATTTTACTGGTGGTTCTAAGAAGGAGGTGGGAAAACATCACAGAGAAGCATCAATGAAGACTAAACGTGTAAATAAGCACTTCCTAAAAGGTCATGTAAAGACTTGGGATTGTATCTTTAGGATAACGGGAAAGGTTTCGTTTTATCTTATTTTACATATATTTTAAAAAATAATTATTGAACGTATTTATTTTGGTCTCATGGAGTTTTAGTTGCCGTGAGAGGACTTAGGTGCACCACGGCAATGTGGAATCTTGGTTCCCCGACCAGGGATCGAACCCATGTCCCATGCATCGGCAGGCAGGGTCCTAAGCACTGGGAAGTCCCGGAGAAGGTTTTAAATGTAAGTCTGGCATAATCAGAATTTTGTCTAGGGCACATCCGTGCAGCCCCTTCATGGAGACAGAATCAGAAGAGACAACAAAAATAACAGCTTCGGAGACTTCCCTGGTGATCCAGTGGTTAAGACTCTACACTTCCAAAGCAGGGGGTGCGGGGTCAATACCTGTTCAGGGAACTAAATCCCACAAGCCACTTTGTGTGGACAGAAAAAAGAGGAAACAAGACAAAAAGCAGCTCACATTTTCACATATTCTGGGCACTGATAGGCCAGTCGCTGTTCTGAGTTCTGCATATGGATAGTTGGCTTAATTCTCAGAAGACTCAGTAAAGGAGTTTCCTTTAATAGATCCATTGTAGAGATGAGGGTAGTGGGGCTCAGAGGGGTAACTGATTGGATTGTGCTGTGCATCCAGTGAGTGGTGGAGCTGGCTTTCAACCTGAGAAGATCCTTTGTGGTCCCCTATTATTGTGATACTATATTTAGCAGTAATATATAATGTAAATGTACATTTTGTATTCATTAAAGAAAACAAAAATTGGGTGGATAGGCTGACTACTTAAGAAGCTCTTGTCGTCCAGGAAGGAGATGAGTTGCTTGGGGTAGGATAGTGACTATTAGAATGCCAGGGATTCCCAGGTGGCTTGGGGTAAACAATCCACGTGCCAGTACAGGAGACCCGGGTTTGATCCCTGGGTCGGGAAGATCCCCTGGAGAAGGAAATGGCAACCCACTCCAGTATTCTTGCCTGGGAAATCCCACGGACAGAGGAGCCTGGCGGGCTACAGTCCACGGGGTCACAAAATGTCAGACACAACTGAGCTACTGAGGACACACCCTCACACTCACACACACACACACACACAGAGAGATTCAAGACTGGGAAGTAAACTCAAAAGAAATGCTGATAGACGTTTGGTTTCCAAAAATGACTGACTAGGCTGTTTCAGGTTAAACTTCCCACTTGCAAAAGAAAAAACGAAACAAACAAAAAAACAGGGACAAGCCATAAAGAACATCTGCTTGCCGGCCCTGGAGCGTTTCCAAGGCAAGAGAGGATTTTTGGTTCTAAATTGTAAAAGGAGAAGGAAACCAAGACAGGGGGGTTTATCACTTGCACAAGTTTTACACGGACACTTGGCTGACTCTAGACAGTAGAAGCAGTGGAGGAGAGAGTGAAAAGCTGGATAGATGTTTTGGCCATCTCATTAAAATACAGAACTTTCAAATTGGGGTATCAAGCAGAGGGCTCCATCGTGGAGAAAGGACCCTATGAACATCCACGAAGGGCTGCATCCTGGGATGAAGGTGACTGGGCGTTAGCAAGACTCAAAAGGATAGAAACCCTAGTTTTAAACAATGAAGAGAACTGGCCTCTAGCCCATCTGCCTGCCAGAGGCAAACATCTATCCTCTCTGTTATTTTTTTTTTGTTTCATTGTGGACTTTTTGCAATGTTTTTTATATTCTTTTCCATCATGGTTTATCCCATGATATTGAACATAAGTCCCTGTGCTCCACGGTAGGATCTTGTTGTTTATCCAGTCTACATGGAAGCATTTGCATCCACTAACCCCAAACCCCCAGCCCATCTCTCCCCCAACCCCACCCCGCTGGCAACCACAGTCTGTTTGCTATGTCTGTGAGTCTGTCCCTGTCTGTAGATATGTTGATTTGCGTCAGATTTTAGGCTCCACATGTAAGTGATGTCCTATGCTCTTTGTCTTTCTCCCCGCTACTGTTTTTAACCTCCTCACCTTTGATCTAATCTCAACCGAGCAGCAGTGTCACCCTGTTAAACATAGCAACTCCCCCCACCTCCAGAATCGGGGCTACACCTGGCAGATAGCAGAAGGCGGACAGAGTCTTGACTGCCAAGGAACTAGGAATGCCGGCCAAGCTCATGCCTGGACTTTAGGCTGATCGACATGAGAGAAAATGACTTGCCAACGTTATGGCTGTCATTCTAGGAGATCACTGCCTTGCGAGGAAAACTCTGTAACAAGAAAAAGGTGGAGCCTATTAAAAAAATGATGAAGGGCCAAGCCAAGGAGCCTCCTGGTGGTGCAGTGGATGAGAACTTGCCTGCCAATGTGGGGGACTCAGGTTCGATCCCTGGTCTGGGAAGATTCCACCTGCCATGGAGCAGCTAAGCCTGCTTGCAGGAACCACTCAGCCCACACCTGGAGCCAGGGAGCTGGGACTACGGATGCCTGCGTGCCCTAGCGCCCGAGGGCCACAAACTACTGAAGCCCCTGGGCCCTAGAGCCCGGGCTCCACAAGGAGAGACTGGCCTCCCTCTCTGCAACAAGAGAAAGCCCACATGCCAGCAGCAAAGATGCAGTGCAGCCAAAAATAAATAAAATAAAAAATAGAGTGTGTACATCTCAAAAAATAATAATAAAAGCAAAAGAAAAGCTAGTCAAGAGCTAATTACTATGGCCTGTTTCATTATTCCTGGGAAATTATGGGATAAAATAGGACTCCGGTTTTGGGTAGAGGCATCTACTGAGAAGAGCAGCAGGCGCGCTCTCATCAGGAGAGGCATTTCCTGTTGACCCCCGGTCCCCAGAACGTTCCTGGTGGTCAAGGCTGGAGCTGAACAGGAAGGACGCCTCCACTCCCCAGACTCGGGAGGAGGCTGTCCCGTGAGACCCAGGTCGGGCTCCTATATGAGAGCGAAGGGCTGCAGCTTCTGCCACCAGTTCCCAATTGCCAGCCCTCAGGACGGAGGTGGGAGGGTGATGCACGGGTGTCAACCAGAGAGCTGAAGACGGCTCAGCTGAGGTGGCTGGTAGCCTTTCCATATACACCTGCGTTTGCATGAGAACCAGAATCATTCCTTCCTCACAAAAACAAAACAGAAAATAGAACTATCGTGTGATCCAGTGATCCCACCCCTGAGTCTGTTTCCAAAGGAAATGAAAGCTTGATCTTGAAGAGAGATGAAAACCCCTGTGTTCTTTGCAGCATTATTCACAATATTCACAAGAGAAGGAAACAACGTGTGTCTGCAGTGGAGTGCTGAGTCACGCAGCCTTGTCTGACTCTGTGACCCCAGGGACTGAGGCTCCTCTGTCCTTGGGTTTTTCAGGCAAGATTACTGGAGTGTGCTGCCATTTCCTCCCCCAGGAGATCTTCCCAAAGGAGGAATCGAACCCGCGTTTCCCCTGCTGAGCCATGGGGGAAGCCCTAGGTGTCTGGGGCTGCAGAGAATTAACTTCTATCTTGGGCTCCCTCTTGCGACCACAGAGAAGAAGTTCCCTTCCTGCGGGAAGGGAAGGGGAAAAAAATTTTTTTTTAATCTGACAAATTCATTTCTTTATTCAATAAGGATTTGTTGATCCTCTGTATATCAGGCACTCTTTGAGGCTCTTGAGGGCCATCAGTAGACCAAGACAAAACCCCACCCTCGAGGATCTTATCTTCTTGCGGAGGGAGTGTTGTTCAGTCTGTTAGTTGAGTCTCTTTGTGACCTCATGGACTGCAGCAGGCCAGGCCTCCCTGTCCATCACCAACGCCCGGAGCTTGCTCAAACTCATGTCCATTGAGTCGGTGATGCCATCCATCCTTCTCATGCTCTGTCGTCCCCTTCTCCTCCTGCCTTCAATCTTTCCCAGCATCAGGGTTTTTCCAATGAGCTGGCTCTTTGCATCAGGTGGCCAAAGTATTGGAGCTTCAGCTTCAGCCCTTCCAATGAATATTCAGGGGTTGATTTCCTTTAGGATTGACTGACTTGGTCATCTTGTTGACCAAGGGACTCTCAAGAGTCTTCTCAATAAGTAAATTCATAGTCTGCTCGAAGAGGAAAAATGATTTGGAAAAACGAGAAGGTGGAGGGGAGGTCTGGGAGATCTACATTGCCTGGCGGGGGGGGCAGGGGGCAGACTGAGATGTTTATACAGTGGTCTGGGGAGGAGGAGTTAAGGATGTGCATTTGAGCAAGCGTTAGAGAGACGAACTGGGTCACTCTGCATCGGGAGAGCACGGCTCCAAGCGGAGGGGCAGTGGGAGCAACGGCTGTGCAGCAGCTCATTCAGAGACCCGCAGGGAGCCCAGGTGGCTGCTGGGGAGAGGGAAGTGCAGGGGTTAGTTCAGAGAGGCCAAGGCTGGAGGCAACAGTCACAGAGTCACTGCAATCAGCCCAAAGTGAGGTGGAAAGTGACGAGGGCGACTCTAAACTGAAGACCTCCTGGAGTGTGGAGCCAAGTGGGCCTTAGGAAGCATCTCTACGAACAAAGCCAGTGGAAGTGATGGAATTCCAATTGAGCTATTCCAAATCCAAGCTGCTAAAGTGCTGCACGCAATATGGCAGCAAATTTTGAAAAACTCTGCAGTGGCCACAGGACTGGAGAAGGTCAGTTTTCTTTCCAATCCCAAAGCACCAGAGTGCTTCCTTTGAGAGATTATCCTTCAGGGCAAAGACGAGGACCACGTTGTGGGCTCAGAGCTCCCATCCCTTCCTCGCTCACATTGGCTCTGGTTTCTCTTCTCTCTGCTTTGTCTTCTGTGTAGGATTTCCTGTTAAGCGTGAATTGAGTTGCACTCCCTGCCCTCCATCCCCCCAAAAGGCAGTGAGTGTAAATACCAAGAGCTAGGGCTTCCCTGGTCGCTCAGCTGGCATAGAACCCACCTGCAGTGCAGGAAACCCAGTTTGATCCCTGGGTCAGGAAGATTCCCCTGGAGAAGGGATAGGCTACCCACTCCAGTATTCATGGTCTTCCCTGGTGGTTCAGACGGTAAAGAATCCGCCTGGAATGCAGAAGACCTGGGTTCAATGTCCGGGTTGGGAAGATCCCCTGGAGAAGGAAATGGCTACCCACTTCAATATTCTTGCCTACGAAGAATATTGAATCCCCACAGACAGAAGAGCCTGGCAGGCACAGTCCATGGGTTCACAAAGAGTCGGACATGACTGAGTGACTAAGGGCACACACACACACACACACAAAGAAAGAAAAAAAAGGAAAGAGAAAAAATCAAAGTGAAAATGCCTGCCTGTCCAGGTGAGACATACCCATTCTGCGTGGCTCAGAGGGGATCCCAGGAGCCTCGAGGTTATGCTCTCTTCCTAGCTGTGTGGCTGTCATGCTACCAACAAAATGGGTTGACGTTTGTCCCACCGGCTAGATCTGAACACATCTCTAGCATCTGGACACACAAGCCATTTCCTGTCAAACTCCATTCACAGCCACAATGCCACACCCAGGTTTGCTTAAACCCCATCCTTACCCATGGCTCTGTTGCCTGAAAAGAAGCTCTAAGATGCCTCTCAGACTTCAGACCCTGGGAGAGCTGGCCCGCCCACCTCTCCAGCCTCGTCCTCCAGAACACCCCTTCCCTTGCTCCCACCAGCCACCACCCCCACACACACACATATTGGTTCAGTCTGCTTCTCCCAGTCTAAGCTTGTCCCTGCCTCAGGACCTTTGCATAGGCTGTTATTTCTACCC